>NC_092572.1:4420000-4542500 GCF_037975245.1 Apostichopus japonicus
CGGTGCCATTTCGGTTTGAATGCTTTTGAGCAGGCCGAAATGCACTCTTCGTTAGGGATATTTGTGTATAACGAAGACACATGCAAGGTAACTAACAGAGAAGATAAGGGAAGATTTTTTATTTCCCCAATTTTCCGGATGAAATCCGTAGTGTCCTGCACATAGGACGGTAGGGCCGAAACGAGAGGTTGGATGAGGAGATCCACGAATTTGGAAATTTTTTTCAGTCGCTGTACCATTACCCGATATTATGGGCCTCCCGGGGTTGCCTTCTTTGTGAATTTTAGGCAGAAAATAAAAGCGACCAGGTTTTGGGTCGTTTTCCAGGAGGTTTTGGCCTAACTTGCGGTCAATGGAACCGTTAGAGACTATCTTTTGGATGACTCTTTTCACGTTTTGTGTGATTTCTTGAGTAGGATCAGAATCTAGGAGTTTGTAGGGTTGAGGGTTGCCGAGTAGTCTGTTGGCTTCCTTTCTGTAGAATTGTTTGCCCATAGCGTCAATTGCAGAACCCTTGTCGGCTGGCTTGATGACAATGTCATCGCGCTTCTGGAGTTCATGAATGGCCTGTCTCTCAGTTTTGTTGCGATTGTCGCGGAAGTCTGGGGCGGAGGTGTGTGTTTTAACATCCTCTTCAATGGCTGAAATAAATGATTCAAGAGGCACACAATGGGCCTTGGTTGATTCCACGAGCTTTTTGGCTTAACATTGGAATGCAAGTCGTTGGTTTGTTGCGTGGTGTTATTGCCATTTTCGTCGGCAAAAAATTCACGGAGACGTAATTTGGGATATTTAAGAAAATAAGAGTTTCTATTTTAACCCCTAATGCAGGATTGGGTCGATATCGACCCAAATAATCATTGAGTTTAAAAAAAAATAGTACTCAGCCACCTTACATCCTACAACATTCATTAAGGTATTGAAATGTAGCTAAGACCATACGTTTGTGTATAAAACAAATAAAAGGGGGGTAACTGTGATTTTTTTTTTTAGTGGGTGGGGCTCAAGGTCAAAGTTCAATCTGAAAATGACGTAATTTGGCTAAAAATCGATGTTCGCTTCATAAAAATCGTGACAGAAAATAAGAGTTGAACAACCCCCCCCCCATTATATTTGGTATAAACCCTAACATGTTTTGAACATATTCTGAGCATTTCAGGAATATATCTATAGAGAGCTCTGAGAAAAATGCAAATGTCCTTGAAATTTCCTGTAATTTGACACCAAAATCGTCCAAATCCGTTCATTTTTGAGAAAAATCTCATTCCCGAACGCTTCAACCTACGTACGTGTTTTTTTTTCTTATTTGAGATGTTTAGGCCACTGCAACATTTGTAATTGATAGTTATGGCATAGCGCCCTCGCATTCCTTTGTAAGTCGATAGCAACCGCCATTCTTGCGCAATATTGTTTCATTGAATGTTTAGTGTACAGTCTCAATGGACTGTTTCGTACGGGTACACTTTCAAATAGGCCGTGGCCCAAATTTACGGCCCAATAGGCCCTAAAGATGTGGGACGATTGGTCAGATACCATGATGAGGTCCAGGACCTTCTGGTCGAACCAGTTTATCAAGGTTCGGTCCTTTTGAGGACCCAGAAATCGTAAGTCAATAGCGTTGTTTACAAAAAAAGGCTAGGCTAGGCCTAACGTTATGCCAACGTTAGGCTGTAATTTTCGAAAGTAAACAACTTTTGTACTAATTGAAATCAGTCATAACTCTGTCAATCCTCAACAGATTTCAGAAAATAAGGTATCATCTGAAAGAGCAGAACCTTTATCATACAATTTGAAGTCAATTTTGAAGTCATTAGTGATTTTATTGTATTTTGGTGTTTTCCAATTAAAACAAAAGTAGGATGGTGACTTCGAAGTTCGCCCACTTAAGACTTAAAACACCCCAAAACTAAATCTTCTGGTATAAATCATTTGAAAATATACTTCATATGGTGGGAGAATTTTGTTATAGTACGATACACGGCCAAACTTTCTTTCCTGCAAACTGTTTTCACGTTGTTTTCCAAGAAGATTCTTCGTGATTGTGGAACTGGTATTTCTTGCTAGAGTATTGCGAATTTCGGCCACGCAACCTACAGTGTGGGGCTGGTAAAAATTGGTGGCGCTGTTGCTCTTTCAGTAATTATAACAGACTTCATAGATCTTCGTCATTTTATTGACAAATATGTAAGTAATTTCTTGCACACGGGTCATTTTGGAGAGAAAATAACTGTAGCTTCGTACTTTTTGGTGAAATTTGGCTCTTCCTGTAGGTTTTCATGGTGAAAATCGTGTATTTCTTAGGGTGCCCGAACTTCGCAGTATGGCGAACTTCGCAATACTGACTATACATCCTAATTTGCATATTATAATTTGCAATTTTTATAAAATTATCAATTCCAAATTTTGTTCTCTATTGATCTAAATCAACTTCCTAATAGAGAAGTTGTCCCTAACCTTTATAAGCCAGCCCTAACAAGATAAGTGTTAACTGGCAAATTTACACGTAACGAAACAACGCCCCCATATATAAGCAGTTCTTTCTGTGTTCGGTGGCAGGGCAGTCGATCGGATCGTATCATTGCTATCCCAATAGCCTACATTCAACGTTATTTTATGTGGGCCTAGCCATGTAGTCTACAAAGTAAAGTGCCGCAGGTTACCGTAAACGTTGCCCATTTGAAGTGGGCTTTTGGAACTTTGGTGGAGTATATGCATTGTAAGTAAATTCCTTAAAAGTGTTCCGGATATATTAATAAAATTTAGAGTAAATATCTTCATGCTGAACACAAATAAAGTAAGACCATGGTTAGAGTTAGAGTAGACTAGGCTAGGCCTAACGTTAGCCCTAAATTGGACCTATCAGTATTACTGGCTATGGTAAATCACAGCTGCCTGCTACTGCCTTTGCTGATACTCGGAATATAAAATGTGATAAATAAATTTAAGTATATACTTGTAACAGACTGGTCAACCTACACATTTTGCAGCCTGGTGATCTTCCAGATCTTTTAAAGTAAAGGCTTAATAATTGACGCACCTCCAAATATTACTAGGCCTACTAGTATAGTCAGTATTGCGAAGTTCGGACACCCTAAGAAATACACGATTTCACCATGAAAATCTACAGGAAGAGTCAAATTTCACCAAAAAGTACGAAGCTACAGTTATTTTCTCTCCAAAATGACCCGTGTGCAAGAAATTACTATATATATTTGTCAATAAAATGACGAAGATCTA
Source organism: Apostichopus japonicus (assembly GCF_037975245.1). Taxonomy (NCBI): domain Eukaryota; kingdom Metazoa; phylum Echinodermata; class Holothuroidea; order Aspidochirotida; family Stichopodidae; genus Apostichopus; species Apostichopus japonicus. The sequence goes on from NC_092572.1 coordinate 4,423,238, forward strand.
CAGTATGAAGTCTGTTATAATTACTGAAAGAGCAACTGCGCCACCAATTTTGTCACCAGCGCCACACTGTGGGTTGCGTGTCCGAACTTTGCAATACTCTAGCAAAGAAATACCAGTTCCACAATCACGAAGAATCTTCTTGGAAAACAATGTGAAAACAGTTTGCAGGAAAGAAAGTTTGGCCGTGTATCGTACTATAACAAAATTCTCCCACCATATGAAGTGTATTTTCAAATGATTTATACCAGAAGATTTAGTTTTGGGGTGTTTTAAGTCTTAAGTGTCCGAACTTCGAAGTCACCATGCTACTACTATTACTACTATTACTATATTAGCCTACTAATACTGTAGCTACAGTAGTACTAGCAACTATACAGCAGGCAACCATAACTTTTTGCAGCCAAGCAGAGTTAAATATTTCATGAGTTTGAATCCATTTCAGGTATATGCTGATCAACTTGTGTTTGTGCATGTTTTGGGCATTTGGAAATCTTACTCCCTGAAAATAACCAACATTACCTCAATATAATACCACTAATCTCTGGGACCTGACCTTTCTGAGGTTAGAGGCTCAGAGCATAGCAAACAGCATCCAAAGATAATGGATGTTTACTTAGGCCTTCACTACAGTAAGCTTATCGACAGATGTGTCAATTTAGGGGTATGAAAGAACTTGCATTCGTGCGATGCAATTTTGAACCATTTCACGAAATATAAATCTTTGGGTATGTCTCAATCTCTCTGCCATAAAATAAGGCAGTCAGAAAGTCACAACTCCACAAAAACAGATACACAAGCAACGGAACACTACAGTAAAAGAAAGGGCCTGATAGATTCCATAAACGAGTTACAAAAGTAAAAAATGTGAAAACGTTTGCCATCTCAGTACAATATTCATCCCCACAATATTCTCTATATGTGTTAGTGTGCATCACTTAGCCCTGTGCATACAGTAGTAGTGGTGTGTCATTGGTTCTGATTCAGAGAACTAAGTCACACAGGGCCTCAGTGTAGCAGTGTACAACAATTTTTTGTAACATGAGTTTTTTCCCCCTGCACCTATGGGATGAATCATGGCTGAAGGTAAACAATTGAGTATTCATTTTAGAATAACAACGAAATCATGGCTAAGTAATTTAGGCATTTTGATATTAACGTTATGATGTGAGTGGTGTTAATAGTGCTGAAGTAATAGCTTGATCAAAAGTATTCCTCAAAGTCCCACAATGCCTTCACAGGGTGACCTACTGTACAGTCACTTGAGCACTTAGGAGTTTTTGCGAAAAGAGCAAATTCCTTGTCCAAAATTGCTAGGTTTGATCCAGTTTTACGGAGTCCCATAACAAAAAAACACAGTCTGTGATATATCAATGGAAAAGTGTAAAGATTCAATGTAACATATTTGAAAGGATTAGAGTATGTTGAAAAACCACCAGCTATGCATTTTAAGGAAATAAACAGTACCTCATTGAACCTTGCATTGTGTTCACACTAATGAGTTATGAAATTGTTATCAGTGTCTTCATCATTAAAAGCTATTAATTAGGTTGATCAATGGTCTCACATATTAGTGCAATCACAGAGGTTAAATTTCAATCAGGTTATAATGCCAAGGGAATCCAGACCTACTTCATAAAAATAAAAAAATTCATGACTCCTATAAAAATCATTCATGATAAAAACCAGCATACATACAGTATGTGCAACTAAAGTAGTTTCATATTGGGTATCATGTCCAAATAAAAGCTCTTGATTGTATTCAGTTTTCATACTTTTAAAAATGATCATCTGTGTGCAGTAATTTGGTGTTAGTAAGTAACATGAAAATGCACAAAACTAATGTTCAACAGGCACTAGATAGTTCTCATGTCCATAGCACAAACCAGGGAATTGTTCCATTACAACTCTCTGCACGAACAGGCTATTATGATCAGAGTTGTTATGGAACAAATAAAACTCCCTTGTATGATGTTAGCACTGTACTATGTGACAAAACACTTAAATGCATACATGTGGTAACATGTTGCTACTGTATGATCCGATACTAGCTGGTTGGGTGTATAAATAGATCACCATTATGCCAACTGCATTGCACATGGTTCCATTATGTAATAAGTTTCATTTTATGAATTTGTCAATCTGACATGTATGCTACTGCATATGTGTAGGCTGCATGTACAACTTATTGTATCTTAATAATATACAGTAAAAACTATTGAGAACAGTGATAAACAACATTTTCAAAGTGACAGTTGGGGATCTAAAAAGACCACTGAAAGCCTTCTGTAGCGATATAACATGATACTAAACATTATATATCTCTGCAAGCTAGTGTACCCTGCTTTGAGATGTATGGTTTAAATAAGGTTTTCACAAGTTTGCCCTGTTGACCCAACCACTGGCCTAGACATACCAATAAATAGATCTATCCATGCTTCAAATTGAGTTTTCACAATTTGACCATTTTAACCTAAATTATCTTTGACCTTCACCAAAAACAATAGGCTTCTTGTACTTGTGATGCATCTATACATACATACTGTACCAACTATGAGATCTGTCCAATAAAGGTTACTGTCATGAGAAACTGTGTTTACAAGCTAGGATCACAAACACAGTACTCCTACCAATGCACACGCACACATATGCCATCGTGAGTGGGAAGTTTCAACATAATTGAAACCAAACATTAAAAATGAACTCAGTCATAATGCCAAAGTCTGTGTACACGAGTAGTCCTGAGCTTAAACCCCAAATGATGCGTTGAGGGACTAAATGTACCGGTACACATAGTCTAGGGTGCATGCAATTTTTAAGTAAATGAACTGCATGCGGGATGAGGCATTGAACCATGCATGAATACTCAGTCAATCTCTTGAAGTGATTGCATGCTAAATTCCTGGGTACAACTTACATACCAAATAATAGATCAATATTCAAACTTAGTAGTGTGGCATTTTTCTCAATTGTTGCATATGCGGTTTCCATGAAAAAAGTGATAGATAAATTAACTAAACTGACATGAATATTGGACAACATGTACACTAAGTATTGACATCAAATAGGGAACTGCACTGTCAAGACTTCCACTTGCAATTTATGAAACAATTATCTGGACTTATTTATGTTCATTCTCTTGTCAGAAAAGATGGCTTAAATTTGGCACAATTTGAGGAATGCATGAATGCAGAGTGAGAACACCACAGCAGATATGCTCCACTTAATTGCAAGAAGTACAGGGCTGCAATTTCAAGGTCGACACAGGATATCAAAATACTGTAACTTTGAGCTGCTGGTTCATGCTGATCATGGGATGCAGCGAGAAATGGCTTATATGGAAATAAGGAGCTCCCACAAGCATATATTGCAAACATCCCCAGTTGTCTTTAATATTCAGTAAGTATTGACTGTGAGATATATTTTAAATCCCTATGACCTGAAGTTAGTTTTCTAAAGTCTTCCCTTTAATATCCTCTAAGTCTGATCAACACACGCTATACATAATATAAATTTACTGTACTAAGTTTCAACACGAACAAAGATGATGAAAATTTGCTGTTTATTTTCAAAAACTGTAAACGATCTAAGGCAACGGCTAACAAAGTAATGTAAGAAAGACTTATCACTTCCCACCAAGTCCACTGCCAAACCTTTTGTTTTACTTTGCTACTTCCACCATCATAGAATGTTATCAGAATTGAAATGACTTTATGTGTAGTCTTTGAAAACCAAATGTACTGTAAATCTGCCATCTGGCAGGCTGGATGAATTGTAGGTAGGATTGTGAAGCAAAGACTTGAGGTGTTAACACACCATCACATTTTAACCTTGATTATGATGTGTTTATTTGTACCTTTTGCAACAATGTCAATATCAAAATGTGAGGCTTTAAAAAAAATATTTACATGGAATGTACTTCAGTGAAACTTTGACATATGATTGAAATGTTGTTTTGGTTTGTTGTAGGTTAACAAGAGCTGGTGGAATTTCTCCACAAGAGAAGGAAGTACTGTCATCAATAAAATCTGCAGACAGAAGAATATTTTTACTGAAGATCAAAATTTTCAATGAAAGGAAAGGCTTTCGATTAAAATTGGACAAACAACTTCTGTAGATACAATGAGGACTAGATTTATATGTCATTGCTTGGAGCCAGGTACGGTGCATTCTATGAGTTTGAATTTTTCTTTTTAGTTTCTGGACAGGTATATGACATGCAGCATACAAATTAAAATTTGTTAATGAATTTTCTTCCTTCACAGCATCATAAAATTCATTATTAATAATCCATTTATACAAATTCTTATGTTGCTGTATTTCAGAATAATTTTCGTTAGTAAAACAAAGATTTTAATCATATTCATTGCATTAACTATTATTCATGTAACTCCCTTACTTCAGGGCAGGTCCAAGCTATTGTATCCCTACAAGCCAAATTTCAAACTTTACTGAAACACCCTAAATGTGGTGTCATGTTAAAGCTGAATTATTGAAGTTTCAGATTTTAATAATTTTTTTGAATTTTTTTGCCTATTCAAACAATTACAGCCAGCTAATTTGCATAAATTCAAATTGCAGTGTGACGTACGGGACATTTGGAATCCTATTTCGCTGCCAGCAATATGAACTTATTGAATATAAGTTATGTGGGACATGATACACCCTTCCTTCCAATAATTTTGACATATTATATGTGGGGGTTCATCAATTAAATATGCTAATTAGCTAGTGTCCAAATACTGATGTCCCGTACGTCACAATTTTCAGCACTTTTTTCAAGTTTTGATATGGAGGAACAATTTTTTTTTTGGTGATATTCTATAAAGTTCTGATTAAGAACATTGCTCAACAATATCCATCCCCAGAAAATTGAAATAATATTCACTGCAAATCTAATTATCAAATTTAAAAACGTGACGTACGGGACAAAATGTGACGTACGGGACATAGTGTGATGGAAACCCTGTATTTATACATAATAAACATGCATGGGCTCCATTGGGGACCTCTACTGGAAACCTTCCAATGCTTACAAGTTTATTTTGTTGAAAGCTGGTAGTTGCAACTTATAATCCCTGCATGCCTGAAGAGCACATCATGGCACCAAAAAAACTATTGACTGATGACCACCAACAGCCCGGGTGTTGTTTGACTATTGGAAAGTCAATTGTGCTTGTGGGGGATACAGAATCATCTACAATGCTATTCAACATTGACATTGAATGCATTCAATGTCCTCAAGGACGACTTCAAGAATGTTGAGTTTGCATTTCAAAATTTCGTAGGCCTATTGTGAAGTGTGACTATGATAATGTGCAACTATGTTCTTGTTCCTGAACTTAGATACTAGTAGACATTGAGATTTTTAGTTACAAGTGTAGAGTTCGCTCGCCCAATTTTGCATAGGACAATCACTCATGAGTTTGTTCAATAACCAGTATTAGGTCTATAGAGTTTTCTTTGTTGTACTATGTAGTTTCATAGATGGACATTACATGGCATTACTGTGGACATTTTGGTATACAGGTACTTTGATTTTTGAATGGGATGAATCATGTTTCAACTTCAGGGTCATTAGTGGGGAGTATGATACAGTGTTGTACAGTATATACCAATTTTTAACAGTTTTGCACCAAAACTTTGCATCTTGAATCATTTGTGGTCTAACAAAGCAAGAATTGATGTTCTGACTATTTGGTCTGGTAACCAGTATTAGGTCTTTAGAGTTTTCTTTGTTGTACTAGTTTCATAGATGGACATTACGTGGCATTACTATGGACATTTTGGTATATTTTGAATGGGATGGATCATACTGTATTTCAACTTGAGGGTCAATAGTGGGGAGTATGATACAGTGTTGTACAGTATACATACCAAAACAGTTTTGCACCAAAACTTTGCATCTTGAATCATTTGTGGTCTATTAAACAAAGCTAGAATTGATGTTATGAGTATTTGGTCTGGTAACCAGTATTAGGTCTATAGAGTTTTCTTTGTTGTACTAGTTTCATAGATTGACATTACGTGGCATTACTGTGGACATTTTGATATATTTGAATGGGATGGATCATATTTCAACTTCAGGGTCAATAGTGGGGAGTATGATACAGTGTTGTACAGTATACATACCAAAACAGTTTTGCACCAAAACTTTGCATCTTGAATCATTTGTGGTCTATTAAACAAAGCTAGAATTGATGTTATGAGTATTTGGTCTGGTAACCAGTATTAGGTCTATAGAGTTTTCTTTGTTGTACTAGTTTCATAGATGGACATTATGTGGCATTACTGTGGACATTTTGATATATTTGAATGGGATGGATCATATTTCAACTTCAGGGTCAATAGTGGGGAGTATGATACAGTGTTGTACAGTATACATACCAAAACAGTTTTGCACCAAAACTTTGCATCTTGAATCATTTGTGGTCTATTAAACAAAGCTAGAATTGATGTTATGAGTATTTGGTCTGGTAACCAGTATTAGGTCTATAGAGTTTTCTTTGTTGTACTAGTTTCATAGATGGACATTACGTGGCATTACTGTGGACATTTTGATATATTTGAATGGGATGGATCATATTTCAACTTCAGGGTCAATAGCAGGGAGTATGATACAGTGTTGTACAGTATACATACCAAAACAGTTTTGCACCAAAACTTTGCATCGTGAATCATTTGTGGTCTAAAAAAGCTAGAATTAATGTTATGAGTACTTGATGTATGTGTAGAGTAGATAAATATTTTACGCATTCCATGTTTTACGTGGAATGATCTCACAAGTACAGTCACTGCTCTTTTCCGTATCCCAGAAAGAAGGAAATATGGCATAAAATTACCAATGACATTGTTCTGGCATATCCAAATTAATGTTTTTATGTAGAAATCAGCTTGTTATGGTATATTCAGGAATGAAAATATGAGTTTTCATAGTCAATTTGTATATGGACAAATTGTCCCGTACGTCACATGTCCCGTACGTCACAGGACAATTTTCATTTGTGTAACCACTGTACTGGAATGGCTTCATATTTTTTTTCTAATACGTTACAGCTTAGCCCTTGGAAGGTTAGGCTATTCACTAGTTATAACAGCTTGATCACTGCCCTCCTAATTTCAGAGCGATTTCAGCTTTGCTCTTTAGTAAAAAAAACACAAAATTCTCTGGTCCCGTACGTCACACTGTACATTAATTAAGATGGGACCTAATTAAAGCAAGTGTAGGAAATCTTCATGAGTTTGTAATAAAGAAGCAGCAATAACAAATATGAAAACCTGAAAAAGTTTCTGGAAAATAGATTTTATATAACTTTTAGACAAATTTAAGTCTCTGAAATGTCCCGTACGTCACAGTTCAAATAGCTTGGACCTGCCCTTCACTGTATCAAATAAAACATTGTTTCACCAATCCATTATTCCAGTTGTTATACTGCTGGGAGGGGAGACACCAAGGTCTTTTAATACTTCAGTTACACAATTAATGCTAACTAGATGCTCAATAATGCTTCCCACTATGGGGATGTTGGGTCTAGCAAAATTTAAGTCTAGTGGACCCTCAATGTAATGAGCATCCTCCCCCCCCCCCCCCATGTTGGTACTATACTTTTGTTAGTGAAACTAAGAGTTTCATCCTAGTCATTACATTGAGGGATGCTCTTTATTAAACTCCCTTACTTAACTGCAGCGTATTGGTAATCAACTATTCTAGTTGTAATGTTGCTAGTACTGTATTTGAGAATCCTTTTGTTAGTGAAACGAAGAGTTTAATGCTATCCATTACATTTAGGAGTACTCTCTAAGTGTCTACCTTCACAACATCATAAAATAAATTATTAACAATCCATTATCTCTTTATATTTATGGCAGAGCTGTAGTCGAGTCCAATTAGCCAGAGCCCGATCCAAGTCCGAGTCCATCTGGTCTGAGCCAAATACAAGACCCCTCAAGTCCGAGCCGACTCCAGATACCAAAGATCACCTTTGGTAAAAATTCTTGAACTGTTATGATAATTATGCACCCAGGAGGAAATTTACCTCATGCTATAATTTTTTCGAACCAGATAAGTGGCAGCAAGCTCTTCCTGGTTCATAAATGTTATAAAACTACTGGGAGGGGAGTCACCAAGGTCCTTCAATACTTTCAGTTACCCAATAAATGCTAACTAGACGCTCAATAATGCTTCCCACAATGGGGGTGTTGGGTCTAGCAAACCTTAAGTCTAGTGGACCCTCAATATAATGGGCATCCCTCTTGTTGGTACTGCATGTGGTATCCTTTTGTTAGTGAAACTAAGAGTTTTATCCTAGTCATTACATTGAGGGATGCTCTTTATTAAACTCCCTTTCTTCACTGCATCGTATTGGTGATCCATTATTTCAGCTGTAATGTTGCTAGTACTGTATTTGAGAATCCTTTTGTTAGTGAAACGAAGAGTTTAATGCTATCCATTACATTAAGGAGTTAACTTTCTAAGTCTCTACCTTCTCAACATCATATAATAAATTATTAACAATCCATTATCTTTTTATATTTATGGCAGAGCTGTAGTCGCGTCCAATTAGCCAGAGTCTGAGCCAAGTCCGAGCCCACTTGGTATGAGCCAAATCCAAGACCCTTCAAGTCCGAGCCGACTCCAGATATTCAAATATGATCACCTTTGGTAAAAATTCTTGAACTGTTATGATAATTATGCACCCAGGAGGAAATTTACCTCATGCTATAATTTTTTCGGACCAGATAAGTGGCAGCAAGCTTTTCCTGGTTCATAAATGTTCAGCCCGGGCGCTCAACTTTCAAACCATGCAGGGAGAGGCAAAATCATTTTCAAACCACGACCACCGCCAGGTTAGAACGTGCTTGTGAGAACCCTGCTCTACTAAAAGTGATATTCTAGTTACATTTAGGATTGCTCATTAAGATTTTCAAATCATCATCATTGTCATGGTTGCTACTTTTTCTGATGTCATCATCATTTGTGAATTATTGTTATTGTTGCCATGTTACATTTGCCAGTATCAATTTTGCTTATTGTTCCCTCAAAATTGCAGAGTAGAAGGAAGAAATGTTAGCTAATAGTTATTATACCATATGTTCTTGCAAGGGCGTAGGAACCGGGGGGGCGCCAGCCCCCCAGTGAAAAATATGGGGGGCGGAAGTATCGTTCCGTCCCCCCCCCCCGCTCCGCAAGTCAGAAAACCCCTTTTTCATTTCCAAATGAGAAAAAAAATCTCATTTGAAGCACCAAATTGCATCTAAGGCCAGGTGAAAATGCAAAATTCTTTACAAAATGGAGTGGGTGTTGAAGTGTGCTATATTGCACCAAATTGCATCTGAGGCCACCTGGAAATGCAAAAAAAAATCCAAAGGGGAGGGGGACACCCCCTCCCCTTAGACCCCTCCCCCAGGCCGGCCATCAGTCTTCAGCCCCCCCACTCAAAAGTACCTTCCTACGCCACTGTGTTCTTGGTCTCTAAATTGTTTACGCTGAGGTCAGTATGAACGAAAGTGTTTGTAATAGTTTTCCTTTCTGTTAAAGTATTTTCTGAATCATTTCATTAATTTTATATTTATACTGGAATTTTCAGTAGGTGTTGGCTTCATTGAGGGTCAAAGGCTACTCAAGGTCAGTAGAGTAACATAGAGCATCTAACTCAACAAGGAAAAGTTGGTAGTCATATGTAGTGCATATAGGTTTCTGACATTGAGTACTATTCTATAAATTTGTACAGTATAGCAGAAGCCCATGTGAGATAACTAGATATCTGAAACTGAAAGCCATGTTAACATGATAGTTCAATATTGGAATGATGAATGGAAATTTGTATGCAGGTGTACCATGTGCTGAGTGCTCTTAGCCAAGTCAAAGGTTATTTGAGGCCAATATAGGTAAAATTTGAAAACCTTCATGATCCCATACTATCTAGTATCTGACTAGTAGCTGCTTTAATAGCTGAGTCTTAGGGCAATTAATATATTTATCAGAACAAGTAATGTACCTCAAAAGACTTCTTAAGCTCTTTTGAGCCCCATTCAATATTTCAGTGTATTAACTTCATCATTCTTTTAACAAATTTACTCAAAATTGCTAGTTTCATGTTCTGGCAATGAACCTTTGTCATATCATGTTGCATGAGTGCTGTAACTGGTTTACAAGCTTGCAAAAGCCTTAAAAGGAGGATAGGGTGTTGGGATAAATAGTTCAAAATAATATTAACAAAATTGTACCATATTTTGCTTTTCTTTTTTCCCATATGTTGCCACTGCTTGAATAAGACTAGTTGATAGGACTTTTTGTGAGCTCCACCTTTGACAACAAGGTACAGTAGACTTCAACTGCATGTTGTTGGCAACATCCTAGGAAAGTTTCAATAAACACAGATGTTTCTATAAATGAGGAATCTGATGAACATTCCAATACTTCGAGTCTTTATTGGACATTTCAGCATGAGGCAATAACCAATTCTGCTATCGTTACATACTGTAGGTCCTTCATAAAATGCCACTTAAAGAACTGTATTACTTCCTTGAGAAGGTGAATTTTATTGTCAAATACAACATCTGTCAAATATTTAGTTTCCCAACCTGTCCACCCCCCCCCACCCCTCCATTTATCCGGAGTAGTTTACAGAAACTGGGACAGAACATTTTTTGTGGGAAACAAGGTTAAATAATGTTGTTTGAGGTATTGAGCATTTATCTATATGTCCCTTTCGAATCTAGATAGGAGGAAGTAGCAAACAATGCAAGGAAAACATGAAGTTCAAGTGGATGCTTTAATTGCTTTTACCCAAAACATTGCTATATTCATTGATAAATATAATCCACTTCAAATTCAGTACCGTTATACAACATGCAAAAGAGTTATGATATTGATGTACTTTCTGAATTTAGACCATTGCAGGTGAACAAGTTTAACATTGGTTTTTAATTTGACTGTATGTAGAAAACAGCGGTTACATAATGAACCTCAGATACAATGTCGTGTAAATACATTTTACTGCTAGGAGCTGTTTAACAAACAGTGAAAGAAAAATTTATTACTTGACTATCAAGAGATTCGCAGAACTCCACTCCTTCAACAATATTTACAGTGGTGCAGACTTCAAAGCAGTGCAAGGGCAACAACTGCCTATCTCTTTAAGAAATTTCCAAGTGCTTTCATTTCTAGCATTTGCATATGTTCAAAAGCAAAATGACAAATTAAAAGATGTGGTCTTTTCAACATGTTACCACATCTCCCCCCCTCTCTCCCCCATCAAAAAAGTATTGCATGTACAGCAGTAACCCTTTTTGTACATGTGCAATATATGGGGCAGAGCCTTATTCATGACTTGACCAAGCCCTTTATCCATTTGAATAGCACAAGTTATGTCAGTGGTATTCACATCAATGCCTCATAGAAAATGTGCCTCATGGTAAATTTTCTAGCTTATAGCATGAATGTGAATGAGCTGAAGTTGTAAAGGTTGCTTTGTTTATATATTTCTGAAAGTAACATGAAATTTCATATTGATTTTTAATGAAAATATTTGCATTTATCAGTAATAAACAGAAAGAAGACAATGATTTCTGCTATAGTGTCTTATCTCTGCCTCTTATGTTAAAATTGTGTTCATTGGTTGGTCCTTGTACTTCGAACATATTGCTCCCTAACTCAGCAAACCCATATTCGATCTGAAGATGCTAATTCAGACAGCTTACTGTTCTAGCAAGTTCTCGACCAATTATATTGATGAATTTGCATCATTTTGGGTGTCGAAAAAATTACATGTGCGAAAAATATATCATTCATTGGTCTGCATGGTATCGAATCTCCATGATGACCACTCATGAACGACCCTTCGACCGCGGACCGGCAGTAGGCTATAGTTGCTGAAAAACCTGACGTGACATAGCGCATAGGCCGAGATATGTCATGATATTTCAAAGCAACTTACCAGATTGTCTTTTTTCTTCTATTTCCCTTAACTATTTGATGACCATATCAAGACATGGGGATCTCAAAATAAAGGATGTTGTGAAACTTTAGAGCAGCTTACAAGGCCTGGGAAGTGTTATTTCCAACGATCTAGGAGGTCTTTATAGCTGAAAATTTCCCGTACGCTGAGCGCCAACCCATGGTGGCACTCCACTCAGGTAGTAACAAGACGCCCTCCCAGGAATTGGTCAAGCCCCCCCCAAGCTCCCACCCCCTCCACTGGAACAATCCTGGCTACGTCACTGCATGTACCACAGGTTTATCTGATATCAAAGTGAAAGCGGCTTTCCACAAGAATAAAGAAAGCATATCTACATTTTTGTGTAACACCTACACAACTCAATCCCCACGCAAACAAGACTACCTACGTATAGTTTTCATTAAGGATTCCAATAATTCCTGCAATTTCCTACCAATAACATATGGAAAGTCACTCCTGTTATCGTGGCGGAGCTAGGGGTATTGGTAAGAGGGGGTGAGAATGGTCTGTATGGGCGCTTTCGACTTTATCTAAGCGGAGCGCCACCACAGGTTGGCGCAGAGCGTACAGAAATCTTTTGAGTAAAGATACTCCCTATATGGCCGGAAATGACCCTTTCCGGGCCGCGAGTTTTTTTTATGCAGGTAGGTTCGTACTATTGTGTATATTGAATAGCCAATCACAGCCAAGTTCATTTTGACGTCATCAAATATGACAAGGAAAGCATGAAACACTTAATATTTAAAGTCGATAAGTTCAACCTGATGTGCTAGCCTGAGCATGAAACACTTAATATTTAAAGTCGATAAGTTCAACCTGACGTGCTAGCCTGATGCAACAACAATGCTGCAGTAATCTCTAGCGAAGCTATTCCTTTAGCTTTAGCCATACACCGACTAAATTTTTAGTTTTTTAATATGAAATCTGTGTTCGTTCCAAAATTTTGGAAACCTGGTAAGAATTCTTTGCCACAAATTTCCTATCTTAGTGATCTTCTTAACGTATCTTTGTGCATACGAATTGTTCAGGGTGTAGTTTTGCGAAATTTGCAGTTGACACAAAGTATTATTACTTAGACAGTCATTGAAAATTGAAATAATAACAGACCTACAAATTGTATCATTAAAAGGCTGATAGGTTAGGCCTAATAATCATTATTCTAAGTTTTGCCTTCACAGCTTCAGTGACACACATTACAAAAGTCTCAAAGATCTAGCATTTATCTAAGAAAGAATCAGAGGAACATTTTTTCTTGTTGTATTTGATGTGTTGAAGACAATACTGTATTTGTATTGAGTTCACAGTAAAGGTTGCACTTAGGAAGTTATAAAAATGCGAAGAAATGAAAAAGATTTCTGAACAAAAAATGCTTGGTTTGGGAGAAAATAAAAGATAAAAACGAGCTAATGACAACAACAAAAGTTTTCGGCAGATGTGAGATTCGAACTCACGATGCTCATACAGCATCAGATTGACATTGTTTACAAATCTTACTGCTTTAGAGCGAGTGACACGTGCATATCTGATGACGTCAAAATGAACTTGGCTGTGATTGGCTATTCAATATACACAATGGTACGAACCTACCTGCATAAAAAAAACTCGCTTCCGGGCCTTGCTAATTTGCAGATAAACGAAGAATATATAGGTGTCATCGCCAACAAAATGTGACAAATGTCAATAGGTAGATGAGAGCGCCATAAAAAAGTCAATAATCGCGAATAAGTAAAAAAAGTGATAAATAGCTGAAAAGGGCGCCAGCAGTCCATATGAGTCCGTTTGGGGGGGGGGTGCATCCGCCCCCTGACTGTATTGACGCCCCGCCACTGTTGGGAGCTCAGTGTAGGAAGAGAAGGGGGGAGAGGGACGGTATTTTTTAAGGTTTGGGTGAGCGTCTGCAATGATTCGCAGGGGCGTATCCAGGGGGGGGGGCGCAACAGGCGCGCCCCCTATTGGCCGTCACCCAAAAAAAAAAAAGTTTAGCAAAAAAAAAAAAAATTGATGACGACCTTTATGTGAGATGTCGGTGATCGCTCAACCCCCCCCCCCCTCCCGTATGCTTTATTTTTTGTTTGCCAAAAAAAAAGTTTCTGGCGAAGTTCGGCGGCATATTAGTTTTAGAAACATAGATGGTAATTGTGTTTGTATTATCACTATAAACACTAAATGACATGCCAGCCATACTAAATTGTGCATTTTGTGTCCATATTTACTGGAAATGTTGCTTATTATTAAGGTCGAAAAATGGATCACATATGGCCATGGGCGGCGATCCTGGGTGGAGGGGGGATATATCCCCCATGAAAATGGGTGGAGGGGATGTAATGCACCATATCCCCCCCCCCCCACCAAATGCCAGGGATAAGAATATTTTCATGCCTACATTTATGCATCTTCGTTAATGTACGGCTCTTTTTTAGCTTCATTTCTCGCCTACCATAAACGCAGTGCGATCTTTTCAAATAAAGCGTCTTTATAAAGCAAAAATAGTTGACTGTAGGCTTCATTGGCCCTATAACAACAAAATGTATTATTGCGCCCACGGTATTGATATAGTACATATATGCACCCTCATAGTATTCATATAGGCCCTATAGTAGGCCTACACACGTACATGTTCCCTCGAACAGCTGAGAATCTGATGTAACCAGGGTAATGCTTAATACACGTTTCACCTGGATGCCCTAGCAATCGGTACCTAGGAATGTAACTATGTGTAATTGTGTATTGCATGTGTATAGGCCTATAATAGCCTGCATGAGGCCATTTTCTTCATCGAATAATATAACAGAGCTCTCGAACATTCTAACGTTGCGCCTGAAACAAGATTGACAGGGGCAATTTTCCCAAAATAACACCCGAAATTAAAAAAAAAAAGTATTTTGGATCCTGATTATGAGATATTTCGGACATGACATCCCTATTTTAAAGTTGGGTATATGCCGCTTGGAAACCTCGGGAAGTGTCCCTACGGATGCCGTTTAGTGACATTTACATAATTTGTATGTAGTAGGTTCCGTAGCTCTTTTGTGGAAAAAATTTGTAATATGCTTAAAGTTGGTAGTTCATCCATGCTTTAGATTAATGAGAGACATAGATCATCACGTTTATTTTTAAAAATCTGGGTAATAGGTACTGTAACTCTTTTCTTGGAGAAAGCTTGGAATATGCGGATAAGGAAGAAAGTTTCGAGTTCCTCCCACGCATTAGATAAATGAGGGACCTAGTTCATCACGCTTTGCGAGGATATCTTCTTCCTTCTCTTTTCGAATAGTGCCCTGAAGTAACGAGGCAGGGGTGTGTAGTCCTGCTCCCGGGACCGCAATTTAACGTCCCCTCCGAAGGACGTGAGTACCGCTTCCCACGTGTAGCCACTTTCCTACCACGAGAAAGGAGCGGGGTGAAAATTGGTGTCAGTGTCGACACCGAGGTTTGAACCAGGGACCTCAGGTACTGCAGACGTGCACTCTCCCGTTCTGCCACCTCACCGCTCCGAGGTTCATGATATGATATGATACACCTCGTATTACGCTTCCACCCGAAGGTGCTTCAGCAGACTAAGGAAATCCTTAGTCGGAAATTATTGAGGTTCCAAGTTTTTGTCGTGGAAGGACACCGGCGAAACTCGCCTTCTCTTTTCGAATAGTGCCCTGAAGTAACGAGGCAGGGGTGTGTAGTCCTGCTCCCGGGACCGCAATTTAACGTCCCCTCCGAAGGACGTGAGTACCGCTTTCCACGTGTAGCCACTTTCCTACCACGAGAAAGGAGCGGGGTGAAAATTGGTGTCAGTGTCGACACCGAGGTTTGAACCAGGGACCTCAGGTACTGCAGACGTGTACTCTCCCGTCATTCTCAAGTCATTTAATGGACCTGACAGAGAATACCCAAATCTGAGGACACTGATTGGTCAATTTTTGTGTGCCACAGTGTTGAGGCACAGAAGCTATGCCTTATGTGTGCTAGTTTATATAGTTCTTTTTTCATTTTAAAGGCTTTTAGGTTCTCCCTAATAATGAAAAAAGAATTAATTGTTGTCTCCTCTCAAATATATCAGGGATTCCATGAAGGAATTCTCTATGTATCTATCCTCTGCTTGTTTTTTTTTTAGGAAAAGAGA
Source organism: Apostichopus japonicus (assembly GCF_037975245.1). NCBI lineage: Eukaryota > Metazoa > Echinodermata > Holothuroidea > Aspidochirotida > Stichopodidae > Apostichopus > Apostichopus japonicus. The sequence continues at coordinate 4,439,312 of NC_092572.1, forward strand.
TGCATACTATAACATATAAGAATAGCAGTTTGTCTCTCTTCTTTATTCAACTCATATCCACAGGTAATTTATATTGCCAACATTAAGATATGAATAGAACAAAAGGTTTGTCATATCAGTATTGCAAAAATCATGGGACAAAATCATGGAAAATTGCTGTAAATGTACCATCATGTTTCATAGTGTGACCCATATATGTTCTACTGTGGTAAAATCATGGTACAATTATGGTAAATTTACCATAGTATAATTGCACCATATAGTTTTACCCTATTTTTACTGTGGTTAATCATGGCACAATTGTAGGAATTTCACATATGTAGTTTATGTACCATATAAACTTACCCTACTTTTGCTACAGTAATATCATGGTAAAACTATGGTAAATTTACCGTAGTAAATGTACCACGCTTTTACCCTACTTTTACAGCGGTAATACCATGGTAAAACTGTGGTTAATTTACCGTAGTAAATGTACCGCACTTTTACCCTACTTATACCACCGTAATATCATGGTAAAACTGTGGTAAATTTACCATAGTAATGTACCACACTTTTACCGCGGTAATACCATGGTAAAACTGCGGTAAATGTACCGCGGTTGATTTTCCAACAATTTTACCACACATTTACCCTATTTACCACACATTTACTATAGTTTACCGCGGTAAAATTAGGGTACATTTTTTGCTGGGTGAAGAAGGGTAGGGCAGGATGGGGGAGGGATGATAAATGACGATGTAACCAGGGGGCTGATAATTCGTTCAATAAGAGATTTGAAAAAATATATATATATGTAAGTTTATATCATTACTGCCTGCTCTCACTGATTTCTTTCAACCCTAAGTTACGCTTATCGGAAGACTATACGCCGATAATACAATTCTTTAACAAGGAGATGCTTCTAATTTATTAAACTGTGTAACTTTCACTAATCTATTTGGAAAAAGTATGCTTTTAAGTTGAAAGACTCAGGAAGGATCAATTAAGTAGAACAAAGATCGTTGCGTGCTGCGTGTAACGATGAAGTTTCCTACATTGGGATGGAAGAGTATCACTGTGTAAGATTGAGTGGGAAGTTAAATGACGGTGTAACTGAGAAATTTAAAAAAAAAATCTTAGTGATAAAATCATTATTGCTTGCTCTTTGCTGATTTAACATTAGAATAAGTGTCTCTAATCATTAGATATTCCTTTAACATACGAGGTTCGATTGGGGAAGGGGGGGGGGGAGGGGGATACTAGACGAATTGACGGGGAAGAAGATTGGGAGCCAGTGGCGGAGCTAGGGATATTGGTCAGAGGGGCGAGAAATGACCCTTAAGGTATAGGTGTCATCGCCAACAAAATGTGACAAATGTCAATCGGTAGATGAGAGCGCAATAAAAAAGTAAATAATCGCGAATAAGTAAAAAGTGGTGAATAGCTGAAAAGGGCGCCAGCTTCCCATTTGAGTCCGCCCCCCCCCCCCCGCCTGACTGTATGGACGCTCCGCCACTGCCTGTTATGACATTAGAAACAAATACTGATATGAGATGAGTGTGGTATATACCTACTGACGACTGATAACAGTATTATAGTGCATGTTCTAGCCTATTGACATCGTATGAATCTAGCAGACAACGTACAGGTACCGTCTGGTACCATTATCCGTTTTGAGTGCTATTTAGGGGTTCTAGGACAAAATCCCCCCAGACAATATCCCCCTGACCAGGTGCGTATCCAGGGGGGCGTTGGGGGCGCGCGCCCCCCGGGTAAGGAAAAGAGGAGAGAAAAAAAGAGAAGACAAAAGGGAAAAAGAGGGAGAAAAAAAAGGAGGAGAGGAAGGAAGGGAAAAGAAGAAAGAGAGAAAAAGGAGAAAAGGGGGAAGTAGAAGATAAACGCCAAGACCTTGGGAAGAGAAAGAGGAACAGTCATAATTACAGCGCTGATCCCTATTATATACACAGGGTAGCCAGTGACAGATCGAAGATTACAGAGGGGACGTGCGCCTCACCCTACCCCTTACACCGACAACTCCATTTTTAGCTCATACCAGCATGCTGGTGTGAGCTATTGTTACAGTGCGGCGTCTATCACTCTATCCGTCAACAATTGGTAAAACCGCTCCCACTCACACAGTATTTAATGGAATTTCATGAAACTTGGACACAAGGACCATTGGGTATAGGGCCATTAGAGATGGTCCTAAATTTGGGGTCAATGGTCACCTGTGGGCCGTAATGGGCCATTTTGTGGAAATACGCAAAATGCTTCTTCTCCTACAGATTCCATGGTACAATGAGGGTTTGTCACGATAGTACTATGGAAGTTTTACCCTCAGGGTGTTCATGAATTTGAGATCAAAGATCAACTAGGGGTCTTTTGTGGCCCGGGCGCGATTTTTTTTTCCCAAACAGGTTTGCAATTACGGAGTTTTCCGCCAATCAGATTGCTCGTGACGTCAGCATCAATAATGGGCATCGCTTCGAAGTTCGAAGACATACACTGAGTTACACACTGACACTTAATTAAGTCTAGTTACGGGGTTTCCCATCAAACGCCCTACTTTACATTTAATGCTTGAATCACATGTTGACCTTACTTATGATACATAGGGCCTACGCTACATTCTATTGGGTTCGTGTTTACGTTATTCAAGATTTGTGAGCCGTTCTACTGCAATCGGAATTCGTCGTGGAATGGGTAGGCCTTACACTAAAATCAACTTCACGAGTCTTGAATGAATATACGCAAACAGTTTAGTGTATAGTCAAGGCATCATAATTGACGCACCCCGTAATTGACGCACCTTCAATTATTACTAGCAACGATACAGCAGGCCACCTAAACTTTTTGCAGTCAAGCAGAATTACATTTTTCATGAGTTTGAATCCATTACAGCTATTTGCTGACCAAATTGTGATATTTTTAAGCTTTTAACACCCTCCCCCCAGTTTTGCACGTTATTTGGGCATTTGGAAATCTTACATCCTAAAAATAACCAACATAACCTCAATATGATAAGACTACTCTCTGGGACCTGACCTGTCTGCGCTAAGAGGCTCAGAGCATAGCAAACAGCATCTAAAGTCAATGGATGTATACTAAGACCTGGACTACAGTTAACTTATCGACGTGTGTAATGTGTCAATTTAGGGGTATGAAAGAACTTGACACGGCAGACATTTTGTGGTCAAATTCTGCTCAATTGTACTGTGCATAAGCACAGAACCTTAAATATTTTGAGATAATAACATTTCTGAGGAACTACACATATGAAAAACACATAGAGTTGGGTGATTTGGATTTTTCTTTGATCAAATCCTTAAGTGCGTCAATTATGAGCCCACCATGCTACAGTATGATATTTTCCCGTGACTGCACTGTGTACACAGTTATAATACATATAGGCCACCAGCGCATGTGTGATGTACCCTGTGCGAACATTTCACTGTGCGTTGTTATCGACTAATGCCTTCACAGAAAACTTCGATCAAAGTAGATGATCATACCATACTAGTGTGCTCAATATGTCTAAACCAATTCCAAAAACATCTACAACGAAAAGCTTCGGGTAATTTTGAACGGGTATATCTTCGTTGCAACGAATGGATGCAGACACTTTGGTTACCTGGAAGTGAAGGTTTCTATCGTGATGACGTAACTTTTCCGACCAATCATGAGCGCCTATTTACACGCAATTGCAAACCTGTTTGGGAAAAAAGTTCGCGGCCCGGGCCGCCGCCCTATATTTTCAAATTGCTCCTGTTCGTACAGTGTATGGCCAGTTATAATGAAACTTGGTCACAACGTTTCTCGGGATGAGGGTTATGAGGGGTGTTCGGAAAATTGAGGTCAAATGTCATTTAGGGGGTCATCAGGGGTCATTCTTTGTAATACTTTCAAATATCTCAATCTCCTCAAGATTTTGATGGATCATATTCAAAGTTGAACTGATGATTGTTGAATTGTGAATGAATAAGATGATGCCTAATAATTTTTGGTCAAAAGTTAATTAATAACAATTAATCCCCATTTTTAAAAAAAATCTGAGCCTTCACCTTTTGCCAAAGCTCCTTTAATTTGTCTCCCAGTCTCTGCAGTGTTTGTTTACATTTGTGGTTAAGCTCTGCAGAGGATGTTAGTGGAATTAAAGCAGGACTGGGAGCTGTTATTAACTGTTGAACTGTAAGCGTGAGAGCCCTATAGCCAATCAGCACTTGCCGATTCTTAGAAGTCTTTGAGCCTGATGTATGTAGGCAGCCAGCCAAAATTTCGGCAAGGAGTGCTTCAGTATGGAACGTGAAAAGGGCAACCATATTTCGTTGTCTAAACTAAGTTTGTTGCAGTCTAAACTAGAGTTGTTGCTGCTGTTTTACCACGTTGTTGCTCAAACTCAAGTTGTTATTTTAACTTCCGTTGTCTAAACATACGTCGTTGTCTAAACTTACGTTGTTGCTATCGGCGCTGTTCAAAATTGCTCAACCGCGTATTGTAAACCAGAATGCAAAATGCATTGAGGTTTCGATGACTTCAGTACACTAGAAAGGTGTTAGTATAAGCAGAACAAGCTGTTACTATAGAAATGGCCCGAACCACCATTTTGATACATTAAATAAACAAAGGTCAGTCTATTGTTCGTGGCTATACACACCTGCACCAAAAACAATAGGGGTCTTGGAGGTCCAAGTCCATTTGGAGTCACCAAACGCAAACTTGTGGAAACCTTGTTTCATAAGCTACCGTATCTCCCACAGCCAGCCTATCAGATAACATGCGCGTTAGTACAACTGATACGAATAGGAGGCTGCACGGTAAACAACTTTTAAAATGTTATACTTATCAATGTTATACAAATCAAGTACAACGTCGAGTGTCTAGACAAAGTACCAGCATAATAAAAAATACTGCACTTTTAAACTGATTTCATTGAGCCCCTCCAACAGTGTGAAGAGATAATCTGGGAATGTCGGTAATCAAGTAAAACGAGTGTCGAGACAAAATGCCAGCATAAAATACTGTTCTTAAAATTGAATTATTGAACCATTACATGATGTCTGGATATGTTGTGAATGTCGGCATTCAAGTAAAACGAATGACAGTAATATTACTAAAGACAAATGTTTTCGTCCCGATCGAACACCAATTGCGTTTATTATATGACCTATACTTTTACTAGTGTTTATAGTTGAGAAGATGCGATCTTATCACTGCCTGTACTTTGTGAATGCTCTACACAATATATATATATGGCGGATGCCATCCAGTGCCCTAGCTTCGCTGTTTTACAAGGGCGGCCGTCCGACCTTCATTTCGCCTGCCCTGCCACTCTTTCCTCTCCAACTCCGTATATAGTACCTCGATGCTTTGACCTGCAGCGATTTCACCAGCTACCCCAACTCTTCAAATATCCCCGCAAATGTAGTGTGCATATCTCGCTAAATTCCACGCAATTTGTATTTGGCCTGTTCAAACTTCGGAGTTTCAACTGCACATGCGCATATCCTGAAAATTTGTGGAGAAATGATCATATCACCTTACCTACAACACATAGCCTTAGTCAAAACTAGAGTGTATCTTGGATGATTCGTTTCTTGCATAACATGTTAGCGGGTTTTTTGGTCTAAAATTCTTAACAATGCTGAGCGAGGTTTGTGTATATTCCATTTACAACACAATCCCTTTCGCAAATCGAAACTCCGAACTGGATTGGTGTTACGAATGAACTTGCTTGGCGGGTTTAGTAAACTAGTTCTGTGAGTCATATTGCCTACGTACTTCAATACTGTGCCCCTCTTGTTACTCACGAAGCGCAGACTACATCCAACCATAGAGCAACTGATCCAACATTTACCCTGGATGCTTTTCAGTATTTGGAAACAACCAACTCCACGAAAATTATAGTATTTAAATAACATTTTTACGCAATGTCGAAACTTCAATGCCTACTTTTGACGATGTATGACTGCAGTAGTTTATGCACACGAATTAGTGTTGCACCAGAATCATGACTTGAAGCACGTGGTCAAAGGGACCGCAAAACTTTACGCAAGTTTGCAACGAAGAAATAACTGTGGTATAAATGTACATTTTACATTATCAACTCTCAAAAGGGAGAGAACATAACATACTGTGAGATTTAAAGTCCTTTTCAGTATCAGAGATGTTGTGGTAGCTTCCCGCAAAATTTATAGATTGTCTCAGCTCATAACTTTCTGTGATAAAACAATTACTCAAATATGACATTAACAATATAAATGTAAATAACGTCCTCGGAGTTGTATCAACTATCATGTAAATATCGTTAACAACTTGATTTTGTTCTACAAATCAGGTTGTTAAGGATATTTACATGGCTGTTGCTACAAATCCGGCATGACATTAACGATTACCCCCCCCCCCCCGGCCCCCCTTTTCGCGTTACATAGTTAAACCATCATACTTTGCGTTCATTGAGCACTGAAGATGCAAGCATGTTTGCAGACAATGGGTAAGGGACTATTAACCAAACAAATCTCGGGAAATTTGAGAAAACATCATTTGGCTGTATTTAGCATGAAAATCTCTGTAATAGATATGTTGTTAGCACTGCACGGAAGCAACTTGCGGTTGATTGTTATAATTTTTTTGAAAAGAAAGAATGATGTTCGTTCACAATGTGTTCACAACGGAACTTTAGATAGCAACGAAAGTGTAGACATCAAGGTGAGTTTAGACATCAACCGTAAGTTAACTTAGCAACGAAAGTTTTAGACATGAACGTGAGTTTAGACATCAACCGTAAGGTTTATAAATCAACGTGAGTTTAGACATTAAGGCGCGTTTAGTCGTCAACGTGACCCTCAGACATCAACGTAAGTTTAGACATCAACGAACAACAGCAACATGGTTAAACTAGCAGCAACAGCTTTAGTTTAGACAGCAACAAACTTAGTTTACAGGGATGTAAGTCTTCCGTATTTTTACGGAAATCCGTTTTTTTTAATTCCAATAAGTCTTCCGTATTTTTACGGAAATCCGTTTTTTTTTTAATTCCAATAAAGTTCCACAAAATTGTACAAATATCAAAGACACAACGCGGCAAAAATGCCTGGCCCGTTGCAGCAAGCTAACTTCAATTTTCACTCATCGATCACTCAAAATACCATTTCCAGTTTCGCATCATCGCATTGCACTGTACAACATTGTGCCATGTGAATATCGTTGCGTACGTGCGAACTTCAAATCGCTATAGCTCATTTCTGTCGTTGAAAAACGTTGCCTAATTCATGTTGATTGGACTGCTAATTAATATCTTCGTAACTGCTGGTGCTCGACATAAGTTTTGGAATTAACGCTTGTGATATTTGTGAGCGGCGAAAATCTACGGGATACGCATATGAAAGTCGATATTTGTGATCGCATTCGAATGTGAGACTGTTTTTTATTCCGTAGTTCGCTGCGACGTATTCGTAACTTTGAACTAGCCTAACATAACGATAGTGTGTAAGTAGTAAGAACTAGGGGTAGGATGTGTTAGCGCTAATACTTCTGAGCTAGCCTAACATAACGATATTGTGTAAGTAGTCAGAGCTAGGAGTAGGATGTGTTAGGACGGCATTCACCTGGGGTCTCCGAATATTTTTCCGGTTTTTTTGGGGGGGTTGCACTTACATCCCTGAGTTTAGGCAACGAAACAAACTTAGTTTAGGCAACGAAATACGGTTGCCCTTTGTGCGTTCCATACTTCAGGTCTGCTCAGGTAGAGGGGAGAAAGTTTAATAGGGTAGGTCAGTGGTAATGTTTGAGTAAAACAGGATTTAAAGGGGGGAAATAGGAATTATAGCCAGTGGTGTGGCCAGTATTCTGCTAACGGAGGGGGGGGGGTATCCCTCATGGGCCCAAAATTGGTGGAATCTGAAAAATGGCCTGAAATTTGGTGGGCCGTAAAGTTTTGTGGGCCCTACATTTTTAAGCTCGAAAAGGTATGAGCTTCTGCACCATTTGCTCTAGTGCTCTAGTTGACGTTTCCATTTTTCCTCTCTCACTAATGTATCTATATATATATACTATATATGGTCTAGCATAACGCGCATGTGTGTGTATGGACGCCTTGAACAATTGTTCAATTGTGCAATGGAGCCAAATGTGGCTGGTCTTGAACTCGACCGAGTCGTCGGGGAACATGACGCATTTCGGGAAGGGGCGACCGCCCCCCCCCCCCCCGAGCAAATTTTCTCTATGATTTCGCTAGTAATTTAAAAATAGACAATGCTTAGATGCAACTTACAAGGCCTGGGAAGTGTCATTTCCAGCGATCTGGGAGGCTTTTTCGGCCAAAATTTCCTTGTACGCCTCGCGCCAACCCATGGTGGCGCTTCGCTTAGATAGTTTGCCTACAGGCTTCGCCCTTCCGTTGGCAAATTACTCGCTACACGCCTGTTCGAATTTGTAAAGCAAAGAGCAGACATCACATAATATCAGTGAGCATGAAAATGCATGTTCAAAAATGAACAGCCTCAAAACTGTCTATGTGTGTAGTCAAAGGTGTAGGAGCCCAATTGGATTTGGGGGCTGTAACGACTTGCCCGAAAAATATAACCAAAATTTTTCGCGCGCTAAGCGCCCGTTCAACATGTTAATGTCAATAGGCGGAGTGTATAGTCTAGTGGTTAACGCCGGCGTCTCCCAGTCATGAGATCCCCGGTTCGATTCCCCGCCGACAGCAAGGTGTGTCGTCTGGCAAGGGTGTTGTTCAATAACAACTTCCCGACATGGACGTTAAATGGATGTGTGCCGAGAGATTGGCTTCGGTCAGCTTGCAAGTCTATAAGCCTCCATGGCTTCTTACGCGAGTTCCTGCTTGCGGGAAGATCACATATACATACATACATACATACATACATACATACATACATACATACATACATACATACATACATACATACATACATACATACATACACACACACACACACACACACACACACACACACACACACATACATACATACATACATACATACATACATACATACATACATACATACATACATACATACATACATACATACATACATACATACATACATACATACATACATACATACATACATACATACATACATACATACATACATACATACATACATACATACATACATACATACATACAATATCATATAAGCAAGCATAGGTCATTACATCGCATGGCATCGTGTACCGTACGGTCCGTGAAAGTTGCGCAGTCATCTCTCTCAGTATTTCAGTATTTCTCGAGGTGTAAGACAGGGTGGTCCACTCAGTCCTTACCTCTTTATTTTATGTTCAGAATTTCTCACATTCATGGTTAAAACAAGCTGTCGTATCAAGGGTATATCTATTAATAACTCTGAAATAAGAATTTCACAATATGCCGATGATACTGTTTTATTTTTAGATGGTTCACGCGCTTCTCTTTTAGAGGTTGTAAACATTCTTAATAATTTCTCTGCCGCTTCGGGTTTAAAAGTTAATTTCAGCAAATCATACTTTTTTCCATTGGGTGCTATGGCTTCAAGGGTTCCCTGGTATTTTCATGAGTATGGTTTTAATGTTAATCTTGGTCCCGTGAAATATCTTGGTGTCACATTTACTACAAAGAATGAAGATTTCTTTTCGTTGAATTATCTTCCCAAATTATCCAGGCTCAAACAGTTACTTGGGATGTGGTCAAAACGTGACTTAACACCAACTGGTAAAATAACTATAATTAAGAGTTTGGCCATTTCACATGTATATATCATTCAAAACACACTGTTAGTAGATAGTTTTATCAGCTTTTTATTCAAATCCAATCATAAACATGATCTGAGGTCGTCAAATCAAATAGTGTGATACAATACGCACTTCCCACTACCATTAACCGTTGGAGTTTAAATTACGGGAACATTGTTGACTGCATGCATGGTCTGTGTGATTTTTCGTTCACTTTCAGGTAGCTGGAAGTATGAAGAGATCACCATTTTGCAAGAGAGAAGAAAAAACAGACAATTGTAACAGTTAAATATCTAACTCGATTACCAGTACTATAAGATGATAAGAAATAGACATGAAATCAATCATATAAGCCTATACACTGAATACACATGGCACTTACTTAATAAGAACTTCCCTTGTATTATTCAATAATAACGCATGTCGTAACCTGTTTAGCAAAATATGCTTGCTTTTATTAATAAGGGGAAGACGGGGGTTGGGGATGTTGGAAGGTGGAGGATATTTGTTGAGTGAAGTTTTCATGTCGTTTACAAATATTAATTACTGCTTAAATCTCAATTGGATTCTTTCATATGTTTAATCGATACTTACCCTTAAGTCCTCCGCTGGTACAGGCAAGGGTCTTATCTCCGACAATAACCCTGTTAGAAAATGGTATGGCCCCTCCATTCTCTAAAGCGCACCATAATTGGGCTTCTAATGGTTAAATGACAATAAATAATATATAGGAATCACAAAAGGACATTAAAGTACAAGAATATCATGTAACACAATCATGATAATTCCAACATTTTACTTTTATTTTATATGGTTGAGAGGGTTTGGATGGAGGTGGGAGCACAAATGACCACACTTTTATTTGAGTTGTTAGAAGTCGAGCCTTAAGATAAGTCGGGTCATGGAGAAATTGAATCTAAATGAATTCTCTTGCAATTTTATGTCGAACTAGGTCTTCCGAAATCGGATCGAGTCTTTTAGAGAATATATTGTTTAAAGACAAGTTACAAAGCAGTTTCGACAGATAATTTCACAAAACGTGTTTCGTAAGGAACAAGAAGGAGAAAATCCACATTTACTGTTTATAATCAGTATAGTACAGTTCCTGTTATGACGGATATTTCGTGAATGCAATCTCCAAATCACTCCAAATACCCTTTAAACTTTCGTCTCACTTCATAGAAACTAATTTGTACGGACCATTCGAATATTTCGGAATTTTTAATGTACAATTAATAGTAAGGACCTACGTGATCGCTTTTGTTTAACTTATGAAGAGCTAGAAAATGTGTTTAAAGTATGGTAGTTCCCATGCAGAGACGGGCTTAAAGTCAGGCATTGACATTCCTTCCGAAATACCATGTTCATTGGCTTAAACCAGGGTTGTCCAACCTTTTGCAGAGGAGGGTCACATGGAATGGTTATGATGAAGGAGGGGCCACATGAACCCTACGCTCTATCTTTTGCCCGAAGCCAAGGGCAACAAAATGTGAGCACTGCGCGCGGAGCGCACTGATTTATTTTCCTTCCTGATAAAACAGATGAATAAAGTACAGCCGCCCCGCCTCCCTCCTCCGCTGAGATTGCCACACAAACTGACCTGTATGCAGTTTTTTGGACCCAGAAGGCTCGAATGATTGATTATATAGCTTCAAATTGTTATCAATAAATCTGCTCACTAAAATTTCGCACCATCTCTGGCGGGCCGGACGCAACCCTGCGGCGGGCCGGACTGTGGCCCGCGGGCAGTAGGTTGGACAACCCTGGCTTAAACTAATGAAATATGTCCCATGACAACAATGTATCACGGAAGCAATATATAAAAAAGGTAGTTATACTTTCAATGTAAACATTTTGTTACAAATGGGTGAACAAATATGAGTGATGTTCCACTTTTAAGCCACGAGACCCATCCCCTCCCCAACCACCCCATAAAAACTCCGTACTCTGTTTTCTCACTAACACAAATATGTAAATACTTTGCGTTTCCGTCATCCGTAAAACTCCACCTTGCGATAACAGCGAACAACATTTGCACCACCTATAGGGTGTTAATCATTTTTTTTTTAGATTCTTTTAACTACGATATGATAGGCAGATAAATATCAGTACTTTTCTATGTGCTTTTAACAGTAAACATGTAAGATTAATCGTGTACAATATTGTACAATATTCTAATCATATTGATAAATGAGATAAATAATGACATTAGACACATTTGTTTTCGTAAATCCTTCTTTGTTTAACCCTTTCAACATCTGAGCTTAAACAATACAATGATAATGACTACATAGTCTAACACTCAAGACCTACAAATCCTCCGATGCAACACAAAATGCAACCACGGGACCACATAAGACTTGGTCTAATATGATATGTTTACAATGTAGTTCAAAATTTCAAATAACAAAGGTGCATATTGTCATCCAAACTTGCTCTATTGCATTATGTTAAGTTAAAGAAAACTTTCTATTTAATATAATCTAATCAATGGATTAACAGAAACATTTATGTCTTCACTGAGCTGTCGACGTCGTCATTAATTCAGTTTTTGAGGGACATTCCAAAGATCTCGCATACTTTTAAGGTGAATATCTCAACAGCAACCTTTTCAATTTTATTTAATTTATCTTGCCTTGAATATGACATGTCCCTTTAACATTCTACATGTAAACGAGAACTGGAAGTTAGGAATGTAATTGTTGTGGCCATCTTACCTGAGAGTAGAGCACACAGTGCTACGATTAATAGGATGAGAAACACATTTGTAGCCATTTTATCGTTTTTACGTGTCGTTTTTTTTCTAGAAATAAGAACAAAAGCAAACAAAATTAACCACAAATCAAATGAAAATTACTAGGCGCTTCCAATCAAATAAAGCGAATAAACAATCACAAATCGCGTATCATCGGGACACATCCATGCCAAAGCATCACTTTTTGGAGGAATGATTGTTTTCCTAAGACAATTGTAAAAAGAACAATGTATTATTATATATTAAATTCCCGAGCTTCCTGGTTGACCAGCCACTGGACTGTAACCTCCCACGCACGCACGCACCCATACCCACACGAACAACACTGTCCAACTTCCTGGTAAGGCTGATTTGAATAAAAACAAATAAAACTGTACTTACAAATATCTTAAATCCGAGAATCATTACTCTATCCTGTCAGAACTCTTGAATTACGACAGAAGTTGATTATTGAAAGTACTTAAGACCTAGGAAGGTTTACTCGCCATCGTAAATTGAAGATTACATTCTGTTGGGTCTCGTATATGTGACAATTACGGAAACATTATAGCCCACCGGTTTGATTTGAATGAAGCGAAATGTGAATGATACAGTGTGGAAAAATGCCATCCTACGCATGTATGAGAGAACTGGAGTATCAACTTGTTATTTCAAAGTTTTTGATAGTAGATATATACATTAATTGCATAGAAACATATAAAAGCGAGAATCGTCATCGAATTGTGATATCATGATGCGATTCTTCATTTAATCTTTGTACAAGTCTCATTTATGTCAGTGAAGTCATAAACACTTTATTGGTAATATTATAGACATTATGAAACTTTAGAAAACTTAAGCCGCGTCGCTCAGAAATTTTGACTTATTGGTGACTGCTCACTGTGCTTGATGGCTTGCATATACTTGTGTGACGAGTGACGACATTACCGCACATCTAGACATAACAATATTTAAGAATTACTGAATTTGACAAACTATTGATATATCAGCATACATAACCGTTTACTTTACAAAGAGACGGAAATTAATTAAGCACTTTAAGAATATTTTGAAGAAGGATGTTCAACGCCTTCGATCCGATATAATTGACATATGATGATACGTTAATGATACCAGAAAGTTCAATTTCATCATAATGTATGCACTTACTTCATGAAAACGTTACATCAAAATAAATGGACCTAATGGAAATAACTCCTCTACTTTAGTTCACGTTAATAGATCGAAACGGGACATCTACTTGTCAACCGACAAAGCTTGGAGCATGTTAATAACACTAAAGAACAACATATTAAGGCGTAACGTGACATAATAAGTATCTTTTCGTGAAAAGTTTTCAACTTGAGAAAAACTGACTGTTCGTGACATTTACCGATTTTTTTCAGCTTACTTTTTTTTTTATAGTTTACGTACCTTTATGTGTTTATATACGATACTGCAGGCGCAAATGAGACCACATTGTATATGATATGATGAGACCACGTATAGAATTTGATGTATATGCGATGTAAATGTAAATTGCAAGAACATTTTAGTGACTTATTTCGCTATTAAGCATCACGGGTTATGATACAATCTGCCCTAAATATGGCACAACGTTTCAGCATAATTTAAATGTTACATTTAAAAGATGCTAAGGATCATGCAAAGAATGCCAAAACCCAAATGGGTAGTAGAAGTCTCTACAATTTATGTAGAAGTAAACTTTCTTTAAATTGAAATTAAGATGAAAGACATTGACTGATCATGGTACAGCTGCAGTCTTTGAAATTCTTGCACCAACGGATATGATTTTACCTCCAACTTACCTCTGATCTGGAAGTCTTCGCACTAGAAGTTTCTGGTAGAGAAATCATTTCAAACAGCTGCTTTTAAGGAATAGAACTACCAATGAGAGCTCTTTGAATTCCCATTGCCACCAATCACAAGCTAGCACGCAACAAATTGAAGTATTCATCCACTAATATTTGAGCACATCAGGGTTTCGTGAAGCAGTAGACTAAGTGACGCAAACGCAAATAACAACAGAGAAATTGCTGGTATTAATTCAACTCTTCACTGGAATGAAAGCTAGAATTACAGATTGACATCTAGGCCTTGAAAAGAAAAGGACACGTGATGCGGAAAGGTTCACTTGGCAGATTCGTTGCACGTTCCACTGATGACGAAAACAACGTTCTACATAATATGCGGCATTGTGCCAAATCATAATATTTCTAATAAATCATCTCACCATAATTCTTTCTTCTTACTTCCTAGCCTGGTAAGTCATACCATAGAAACATTCCAATATGTAAACTGCTGAATATCTCATTGCATTTGTGTGTTTTCTACAGTATTTTGTGAGTAAGAAAGTGTCCCATCAATTTGGGGGTTCTACTCCTTCTTTCCCGGATCCGCCGCACCTGTTAATGTCCCTTTCACCTGCTCATGTGAAATATATATAGTGTGAGAATGTAACACATTTTTCCTTTGAAGTCTTGGAAACGTTTAAAGAAGTTTACAACGTAACCGAGTCAATGCTAATAGAAACAATTAGTAATTTATCAAACACTTTTAGTCTCAAGCAACAGGGACGTAGCCAAGGGGGGGGGGTAGGGGAAGCAACTTCTCCCCCCTTTCAGTATCGAAAAAATGTTAACAAATGTTTTTTTTTTCTCTTTAGCATGGTACTTTTTCAGTGCTCTTTTGAACTTGAATACTTGTCAGCTCAGTTTCTTCGATTATAATCGTAGTAACATTCAGGCCTACTGATTCAGCTACTTAGTTTGGCAGATGTAATCAGCTAAATTTAGACAGTTGGACACTGCGTAATAAAATACATATTGCCTACCTAACCGCACTCGATGGGGTGTTACAGACCGTTTACACAACGACGTCGACAACGTTCGTTCTCATCCTTTGTATGATTCGTCCTAAGTTGTTGCACGAACAGTATGTTATGAAGCTAAGCTAGCAATCGTACTTGATACGCACTTCCTATCAATAATTATTACACTGCTAATACACTGCGATAACGATATTTGTGTTTAGGCCACTGCACATCTGGCTGTCTTACAAAATATGAAAGTTTATATTGTCCATCAGTTCGCCAAATGTATTTAAGTCCATATATTGGACAATAAACAAGAATCAACAACTTTAAAAGAGCACTATGTTTGCTTTCTGATATATGTTAAAGAGTTCAAACGGGGAACAAAATCTGCTGATCATATGATATCATATGATAATGATGAAACTGGCAAAACATTGCACCAGAGCGCATCTAAGGACCTTCAATTGTTCAAAATATCTCAAAGAGAAGGGCAATTTTCTCATGCTGTTCCTGGGAGACCTAAATTGAATGGTTCTAAATTTGGCTTAATTCACTCAATGTTTGCACTACATGTACTTCCATTCATGATCTTTAACATGCAAGCCACAATAAAAAAAACATGATTGATAGCATATCACAAAAGATGTTCTCAAATTGCTTTATTGTTGTTGGCACTTTTCCTGAAAGAGAACGGATTGATATAGACTTTAATAGGAGTGAGCAACCTATATATATATAAATATATATATGTATGTATAAAAAAATAAACCCAAAAGTCGAAACATCGAATCGACTACACTGGAATTACGACCTTCCTTACCAGTTTCGAACCTCTATACATATAATCAGTGGTTAGGGTATCCGCATATACTGCGGGAGTCCCGGATCGAATCCAGGTGGAGACTGGAAGTTTATTCACTGTTCTGGATTCTACAACTCATTACGATTTCAATTATATATGTACATATATATATATATATATATATATATATATATATATATATATATATATAAATGAAAATCGTAATGAGTTGGAAAATCAAGAACAGTGAAAAAAACTTCCAGCCTCCAACGGGATTCGAACCACGGGCCTTGCGCTCTGTACGCGGACACCCTAACCATTAGGCTATGGACGCTGATTGTATGTCCAGAGGTTCGAAACCGGTAAGGAAGGTCGTAATTCCACTGTAGGCGTTTGTCACTTTATTTTGCTATATATATATATATATATATATATATATATATATATATAACATAATCATCACTCAAAAGATCCACCATAATATTCTTCTAAGGGAGTTCTTTTCCTCTTCTGTGCCAAAGCAGTCTGTCTCTGTTTGGAACCAAGAAAAACAAAACATGCTTGATCATAGAGTAACACACAGTGAAAATGTGGATTGTATATTTGGTTTTGCCTTCAATCATTACATGCCATATTTGTAAGGCTTTCTTTATAATATGACATAGTACTTAAGCACTTTTCGTGCAACTGAAACAGAGAAAGTGGAAACACATTCTCCTGATCATATATGACCTTCGACCTATGCCAAAGAAAAAATGAGTCTATACAACCTTCCTCAATAATTTCTATTTGCTTTTGTTTCTTTCATTAACCTGTTTATAACTTCATGTAATTAACATCACTACTATCATCGCACTGCCGCCACTGCTTATGTTTGTTCTCCACCTCTATTGGATCAGAACATATTGTAGAGTACTTGTTGTTTCAAATAAGGACACAGTTCAAGGCATTCGTTTACAGTTGAATACAGTACGGATAACTCGTTTTATTGATAACTTCTGGTAACAGACTTCGACGCCATGTTTACTCTGACTCTCTGTCGAACGCCAAGTGTGCAACACATTTTATTACGACACTACAATCCTCCTAACTTGTGGATTGAACTCAACAATACAAATGTTTGAATTGCTTTAAAGTATCAGAATAGGAACTGCATAAATAGCTTTTGTCGGTTACTGAAACAGTAATACTCTAGTATGTCAAATCTCAAGTCTAACAATATGGTAAATCTCAAAATGAACAATATGGTTAGTATATTGAACACATTGTGTCACTTGGAATGTCACAAAATGTGTTACACAATAGGTTGCTTCAACTATGCAATACCATGAATACTGTCTGCTTATCAATTGTGCATATGTTCATGAAATATTCGCTATTGAAAGGTGGTCCGTTATCAGTACGGACTACTTCTGGAATACCGAACAATGCAAATATGCGATCCAAATGTGGGATAACCGCTTTACTAGAAGTGGATGTGAGAATTTCAACCACTGGGAATCTGCTATAATCGTCGATGATGACAAGAAGATGCTCTCCGGTTGGAAGATCTGAGAAGTCTATGCTGACTTCTTTCCAAGGATGTGTTGGAAGTGCTGACATTTGGATAGGTTCACGTGTAGTTGAACTGCTTGTTGCTTGGCATGGAATACATTGACTGATCTTTTCCTCCACACGCTTGTCTATTCCAGGAAACCAAACTTTTTCGCGAATCAGCTGTTTTGTGCGAACGACACCTTGGTGTCCTTGGTGTGCGATGGTGATGATGCGATCGCGAAGGATTGACGGAATCACAATTCTGTGATCACGGAGTAGCACTTTTCCATCTTTCGCTACGCTGAGCTCATTCTTTACGTTTTTGAAGCACTGCAGCTCTGGTGTAATGAAGTACCAGCTATTCCTTTCGACAGCTTTGATGCATGCTTGCAAGACAGGATCTGATGTGGTCGCTGCAACTATCTCATCCATGCTGATCGATTTGGGCACTGCGTTTTCAACGATGAAGTTGATGTGCTCTTCTGCGTTTGGCTCAACGGTTGATGTGCTAGGTAACGGATGTCGCGACAAATAGTCGGCCGGGTTGGTTGCACCTGGTTGGTATTCTAAAGAAAAATCATACTGCTGAAGGTGCAGCATCCATCTTTCTATTCTCGCTGGTGGAGATGAATTGGATCTGTTGAACAATGGCACTAGTGGCTTATGGTCTGTGATGACCGTGAACTTGCTGCCATACAAGTACAGGTAGAAGTGTGTGATTCCCCACGTTACTGCCAGGGCTTCACGCTCGGTTTGTGAATACCGCTTCTCGACAGCTGTAAGTGAACGACTCGCTAATGCTACGATTTTGTTGCTTCGGTCACTGCCTTGTACTAGCATAGCACATAGCCCTACGGGACTAGCATCTACAACGACTGTGGAATAAAGACGCGAGTCGAAGTATGCCATATGACAGTGCTGTGCTATTGCATGCTTGATGTCATTGAAGGATTTGGCATGACGCTCTTCCCATGACCATGGAACGCTCTGTCTGGTCAGATCACGAAGTGGTTCAGATAGTGATGCAAGGTTTGGAATGAATCTTGCACAGTAGTTTGCTAACCCAAGAAAGCTTCGGACTTCTTCCCGATTGCTAGGAGGTGGTGCCTCGATCAACGATTGGACTTTCGTGGGACTTGGTGATACGCCTGATGAGCTGAAGATATGCCCAAAGAATTCAACCGAAGATTTGTTGAACTCGCATTTATCGCCATTGAGAGTTAGGCTCTTCTCTCTTAGACGTTGCATGCACTTCACTAGCCGCTCGTTGTGTTCTTGTTGATTCTTGGCATATACCAATATGTCGTCGCTGATGTTAATCACGCCTTGAAGACCTGCCAGGGCTGACTGTATCAGATTTTGGAACTGTTCCGCTCCGCTATTCACTCCGAAATTCAATCTCTTATACTGATACAAGCCAACATGGGTGGAGAAAACAGTGAGATAGCGTGATGCCTCGTCTAATTCGATTTGGTGATATCCACTGTTTAGATCCAGCTTGGTGAATACTGTTGCCCCATTCAGCTTAGCTAATATGTCGTCAATGGTTGGAGTGACGTGCCGCTCTCTCGCGATAGCTTTGCTCACAGCTCGCATATCAACACAAATCCTGATTTTACCTGGTTGCTTTGGTTTAGGCACAACTCGAATTGGAGAGACCCATGGTGTAGGCGTACTATGCACAGGCTCGATGATATCCAATTCTTGTAAGCGTTTCAGTTCAGCTTCGACATGTTGTCTGACGTGGAAAGGTATCCTGCGATGCGGCTGAGTAACAGGAGTGACGGACTGATCCACGTGTAGTTTGCATGTGACGCCTGCTAGCTTGCCTAGTCCAACGAACCGATCACTGAATTCGTCGATGACCGACGGTGCTGCATGAACATTGTATGTAACAGCGATCATGTGGAGCTCTTTCGCAGTGTTCAGACGTAGCAGAGTGGGACCACTGTGCTCCGTAATGAAGAATATATCTCTTAGCATCTGCGCTTTGTGACGTACAAGCAGAGAGATTTTTCCAAGAACCTCAATGGGACTGTTGGCACCAAATGCATAGACTTGTTTGCCTGTAGGTTCGAGTAGTGATTGTTCTGTACAGATTGTGTTCAGAGTTTCTCGACTCATTATGTTCACTGACGTACCTGTGTCAATGACAGCTGTAGTCTTAACATCATTGATAATCACGGATACCTTGAGTAGTTGATTACTCTCATCTGATGGACCTATGGCAAATAGATAGTCCTCGTTATTTGACTCACCTTGCATTGCTTGGAGAGATGGTTGTGAGTGTGAGTGTTGTGTTGTCTGTTCTACAAGGTTAACCTCTGCTTGTTGTTTCAGCTTGGTTTTGCACACTTTTGCAAAGTGATTTTGCTTTTTGCAGAACAAGCAGGTTTTTCCTTGTGCTGGACATGGATGATCAGTATGAGGGTATTTGTCACCACAGTTACGGCAGATCTGTGACTTTGAGTGCTGCTGTTGTTTGAATTTAGCAGGTTTCTGACGGTTTTGACGTTCGTGCTTGACGTAGTGCACGTCAGAAATGTCACTCATAGTGCTCTTTGCAATCTCACTGGCATGCGCAGTGGCTGCTTCAGCTGCTCGGACAATTGTGATGGCTTGAGTTAGGGTCAAGTGTGCTTCACGAAGGAGGCGTTGACGAATGTTAGCATTTTTCATGCCTAGAATTATCCTGTCCCTTATGAGAGATTCTGTCAATGTGTCAAATTCACATGTTTCTGCTAATGACTTGAGAGATGTAACAAAGCTCTCAAACGATTCACCCTCTCTTTGTACTCTCGTGTTAAATATGTACCGTTCATATGTAGTATTAGCATGTCCCTTACAATGCACTTCAAACTGATCGATTACCTTCTGATATGTCTTTGCGTCAGCTTCGTCAGCCCACGTAAACGTGTTGTATAGGTCGACCGCTGGCTTGTCTCGTGTGGCTATCCCCGTTGCAAGTTCGAAGTTTGTGAATGCCTGTTTAAATTTCTTGAAGCTTGTTGCAAGACTTGACGAATCTATCTCGAACGGTGGAGGCGGTGGAATCGTGAATGTGGCCATCGCAAATTATCCTCGTCGCCAATGTAGAGTACTTGTTGTTTCAAATAAGGACACAGTTCAAGGCATTCGTTTACAGTTGAATACAATACGGATAACTCGTTTTATTGATAACTTCTGGTAACAGACTTCGACGCCATGTTTACTCTGACTCTCTGTCGAACGCCAAGTGTGCAACACATTTTATTACGACACTACACATATAAATATCCAATTTAGCTCTTAAACAGTTTTTACTACTACTAGATCTATTATGCAGGCCCATGGTTCGCATTAGCCACGAAATTGCGCGATTCGCGCAATTTGATCGCATTTGGAGTAAACATTTAGTTAAAAGCCACTTGCTATTATTATTTTTTAGTTATCCCGTCTATGATCCATTAGTAACATCTCGTAAAATTCCTTGACAGTCTTTCCTTCTATGAAATAAACGAATGAATGAATAATAACTGTGAGAATTCTTTCAATTTCTTCCACATGGTAGCCTAACTCCACACTAAGTCAAATAGGAAAATCTAGCCTAACCGTCTGTTTATTTGTTGAAATTGTGAGGCAATTATGAGATATCAATGGCATACTTTCATTATTGCTGTTATCTTTGATCGCCTAACATCACACTAAGTCAATGGGTAAATCTCGAGTAACCATCGGTTTGCCAAAAAAAAAATAACACTTTGCGAAGGATTCGGGTAATAGATTAGGAACCGGGTAGTATCGCGAAATCAAGTAAAACGAGTGTCTAGAAATAATGCCAGCATAAAATTACGGCAATAGTCAACTGATTTAAGTGAACCACTAACAGCGACGCAGCCAGGAATTTGAAAGGTGGAGAGGGGGCGCATTTTGCGGTTGATGTGGGGGAGGGTTTAAGGGAGGGGTGTCCCCCTCCCTTTGAGATATTTTTGAACAATTGAAGGTCCTTAGATGCGATCTGGTGCAATGTTTTGCCAGTTTCATCATTATCATATGATATCATACTATCAGCAGATTTTGTTTCCTGTTTGAATTCTTTTATATGTTCTTTTACATATTATATCAGAAAGACAAACATAGTGCTTTATACATTCTTTTCCAGTAGGATGATTCTTGTTTATTGTCCAATGTCTGAACTTTAATGCATTTGACGAACTTAACTGGTGGACAATATAAACTTTCATAGTTTGTAAGACAGCCAGATGTGCAGTGGCTAAAAAAACAAATATCGTTATCGCAATGTGTTAGCAGTGTAATCATTATTTATAGGAAGCGCGTATCACGTATACGATTGCTATCTTAGCTTCATAACATGCTGTTGCAACAACTTAGGACGAATCATAGAAAGGATGAGAACGAACGATGTCGACATCATTCTGCATACGGTTCGTGACACTCCAATCGAGTGCCATTAGGTAGGCAACATGTATTTTATTACGCAGTGGCCAACTGTAGGCTTGCAATAGGCTATATGCTAAATTAAGCTAAATGCATCTGCCAAACTAAGTTAGCGGAATCAGTAGGCCTGAATGTTACTACGATTATAATCAAGTTAAAGGAGCTGACGAGTATTCAAGATCAAAAGAGCAATGACCAAATACCATGCTAAAAAAAAAAACAGTTTTCAACATTTTGTTGTCACTGAAAGGGGGGCAGTCGCTCCCCTGCTCCAACCCCCCTGGCTACGTTCCTGACCATTGCATGTTGCGTGAATATACCGTGAATGTCGAAATCAAGTACAACGAGTGTCTAGACATAATGGGAGCATAAAAACACTGCACTTGTCACTGATTACAGTAACCATTAAATTCTGTGTGCATATGCCATGAATGTCGTAAATCAAGTAAAACGAGTGTCTAGAAAAAATGCCAGCATAAAAATACTGCACCTGTCAACTGATTTAAGTGAAGCATTAAATTCTGTGTGCATATGCCATGAACGTCGGAAATCAAGTAAAACGAGTGCCTAGAAAATATGCCAGCATAAACATACGGCACTAGTCACTGAATTAAGTGAACCGTTAAATTCTGCCTGCATATGCCATGAATGTCGTAAATCAAGTAAAACGAGTGTCTAGTAATAATGCCAGCATAAAAATACTGCATAAACATACTGTATTTGTGTACTTTTTAACTGTTCGACCAAACTTTATTGCCATTCCAGGACTCGCCTTTCTATGTTTAGCTATGTTTTGTTGTCTTGTAACTATTTTCTAACAGCTTTACGTCTCAAAGTTTGATGAAGTATGAACGAGAAACAAAGAGACCAACAAAAAGGTGTTGTCATTCTTAAAAAAGAAAGTGCTGTGACCAAAAATCCCTCAAAGCTGACCTCATCGTGGTGTCAGAGTGGCAACCACTGTACTTTCAGTGGTGAACTATAGAGTTGTGCCTGGCCATTTTTTAAGCCAAATGACATCTCAGGTGTCATTTTTAATTGCCTGTTGTATAACCTGCATGTTTCCACAACACTAGCAATGTTTCAAAATATACCCAGTACAGAGGCTCCTGTCTCGATACCATCAGAGCTCCATTGGCTGAATACTAGTAACCCCATGTACAATTTCAGGAGGGTGGATTTTAAGAGGCACTGGCAGGGCTTGTAGTCTTTGCAGTCGGTGACAGGGCTTGTACTTAAAAGAGCACCGGCATCGGTCCATCTTCATGAGAGTTTCTAAATAAAAGTATTGCTGGTGATAAATGCAAAACAGTGTTGAATGTCTGATTTCAGCAAGTAGTACTAACAGTAGCGATTGTTACGATATGACTTTGATTGAATTTATTGTTATGTGTGGATGTACCAAATCGATGTATTGGCAGTGAGTATTTCATGATCTCCAGGAGTCCTTATGCCCCTATCCACACAGCTAAGAAAGGTCATTTTGCGGCCATGAAAAGTTCCTCTTATGATTCGATATAAGCACGAAGTTCCATGATACAAGCAATTCAATTCCATTGGTTTCATCACGCTTAGTTATAGCATTTCGCGCAATACGTACCATATGGACTATATAACTTTATCTTCTCTTAACTTCACTTCAAGTTAATTTCGGTCTGAATTCTTGCATAATATGAACCATAAGCAGTTCAAACGGGCCGGTTTAGCGTAGTGGTAGGAGGGGGGGGGGGGCAGGAATTGTCACGCTAGGAGATTCATTGATCATTTGACATTCAAGGGTACTGTAGTTCAGTTGATCATTTAACTTTGTTTGATGGTATTTTTTGCTGATGTTGACAAGGTCTCTAAAAGGTGGCAAACAAGCACCTCTCTCAACCTACCACTGGCCAAAATGGAGTACTGAGCACTGTTGAAAACTGAAGAGAAATTTTTTTGATGCATTGTGACTGATACAGGAGTGCTTTGTAGCAAAGTATTCAAATCTTGTCCTTTCTTATTGTTGTAGGAATAAACAACAGACCATTCTTTGAGGGTCAGACACACTCATCAATTGCCTTTGAAGAACCTACAGGTGTAATTTATGCATACAGCACACCAAGCTGCAAGGATGTGGAAGATGGTGTCCTTAGTGTATCCTGTATGCCATTGTCTGGTGTGTTAGTATATCAAGAATGCTAGTATGTTACCTGTTCATGTACTGATTCTGAAGGAGAGATGAGCAACTTACAGATGAATGTTACAAAACATGGTGAGTTATGCTTCTGTTGCTTTCTTGATATTTCTTCATTATTCAATCGTCGGAGGTAATAGGATTCTATGAGATGGTGATGGTGTATGTTTGTGTGTGTGTGGACACCTGCTTGTAAACACAGTAATTCAAAAAGTTCATGGTGGATTAACTGTGTTTGTTGATCCATTATATTGAGTACAAGAACCATTTCTTGTGAGGTCAACAGAGATAGTTGTGTGAAAACTTTGTTAAAACAAGAACTATGAAAGTATTTCTTTCATACTTGAAATGTAGATCCAGGTCTGTGAGTACAATAACCCTATTCTCATCTGTGAAAGTTAAAGATCAAAAGGGGTCAAAGTGTTTATACATTTGCAAGCATGCACCTCATAACTGAATAGGGTATTTCTTGTAGAAATTTATTCTAGGTTCATATAGGTCTGAATTCTGAAAACCTTGTAGATATGATAAACACAAATGACATTAATTGAATAGATGGTTCCAGTAGTAGGAACATCAACATGCTATTTTCCATTCTAGGGGGATAACATCTTGGATCTTGTTTTGAGTTCTGATCCAAGCAATGTTGTTGATTTGACGGGTCTAGGAAAACTAGGAACTAGCGATCATGATAAACTAGCTTTTGATGTTGTTTGCAAAGTCCCAAATTCTGTTAGCAAGGAACAAGTTCCTGGTTTTTCGAGATCAGATTCAGAGGCAATTAAAACTTTACTAAAGGGTACAGATTGGATTAATTTGTTTAGAGATATGAGTGCTTCTCAATCTTGGATTTTTTTAGCTGATAAATTAAAGGTCATCATGGAAGATCATGTTCCGTGGAAGAATCGTCGTCGTAAAAGCAGTATGCCTCAATGGATGAATAAGAAAGTTAGATGTGTATTTAGGGAAAAACGTAGAATGTGAAAGTTGTTTAGGAGGACTAATTCTGAATCTCTTTTGGCCAAGTTTAAAATTCATCAGCTGAAGGTAGAATGCTTAGTCTCTGATGCAAAATTGAATTTCGAAAATAACATTGCCCTTAATATTAACGATAACACAAAGACGTTCTTTTCTTACGTCAGGTCAAAGCAGAAAGTTAAAGATGCAATTGTTTCTCTTAGGGTACCACAGGCTGATAACATAGTTACTGAAGGTCAGGATCTTGCAGATCTTTTCAACAACTATTTTGTGTCGTTTTTAACAAGGGAAGATATGAGTAATATTCCAGATTTTCAGGGGGAAGTGATAGTCCTAAACTGGATACGGTCTTATTTTCGGATGAGGTTGTCTTAAAGGAGCTGCTTCGTCTAAATGTTTCTAAAGCTTCTGAACCTGATGCAATCCATCCGTATTTGTTGAAGACTTTTGCACACCATTTCTGCGTTCCACTCTCATTGGTTTTTAGTAAATTTATGAATGTAGGTTATGTTCCTTAGGACTGGAGGTGTGCTTATATTACCCCAAATTTCAAGAAGGGTGATAAGTCTAAGCCCTGTAATTATAGGCCCGTTAGTCTCATTAGTGTTGTTTGTAAGGTCATGGAGTATATTGTTAAAAAAGTCTATGGTCAGTCACTTCAGCAGTCAGTCTTTGATCAGAGATTCTCAACATGGCTTTTGTCAAAAAAGGTCTTGTCTCACTAATATTCTTGAGTTTATGGAAGAAGAAACAAGCACACTAAATAGGCAGAGGTCTGTAGATGATGTGTTCCTGGATTTCCAGAAAGCCTTTGATAAAGTTCCACCCAGCGTCTTTACTTAGGCTGAAGAGTAGGTGTCGATGGGAATTTACTGTCTTGGATTGAGAATTGGCTCTGTGATAGAAAAAGAGGGTGGTATTTAAAAGGCTGTGCTACTTCTTGGCAGTACGTTACTAGTAGCCGTGGGGTTCCACAACGGTCTGTTTGGGTCTCTTGTTGTTTGTTGCCTATATTAATGACATTTACGGATATATTTTGTGTACAGCTAAGAAGTTTGCTTATGACACCAATTTGTATTCTGAGGTCTCTTCCAAAAGCGATTCTGAGAAATTTTAAACGGATTGGATAATTTGTTTTCCTAGTCTCAGGGATGGCAAATGCTTTATAATATTGATAAATGCAAGGTGATGCATATTGGTTGTAGTAACCAAAAGTATAACAACAATCTTAATTATGTGGAGTTACAGATCTGGAGGTCTCTCTTGAAAGAGACCTAGGTATCTACGTTGACTCATCTCTGCAACCATCTCAACATTGTCTTGAAGCTGCTAAAAGAGGTAATAGGATTTTAGGTATGATCAAGAGGAACTCCAGTTTTCTGAAAGAGGACATTGTAGTTAGGCTTTATAAGCAGTTGGTTAGGCCTCATCTGGAGTATGCTGTGCCGGCTTGGAACCCATATTTTGCTAAGCATAAGGAAGTACTCGAAAATGCCAGAGGAAGGCTTCTAGGATGATTAGTTCCTTAAAGAGTGTTCGTTATTATAGGCGGTTACAATTATTGAATCACACCACACTGGAGCTTAGGAGGTTACGTGGTGACTTGATTCAGGTTTTCAAGATTGTGTATGGTTTTGACATTAATTATCCTTCTCTGACTTTTTCACGTTTTCTAAATTAGTTGTACCAGAGGTCATTGTCTTAAACTCAAAAAGTCACAAAGTAGGATTAATATTCGGCATAACTTTTTTCTAATAGGGTTGTGAATGAGTGGAACGGTTTGCATGAGAAAGTTGTACTTGCAAGTACTGTGAATGGGTTTAAGAATGCTTTGGACAAGCATTGTCATCGGGTCTGAGTGTTTGTGTCTTCAGTTTTTTCCTCTTCTATAGGGTCCTTGATTGGGACTTGAGTGTACCTCCTGATCGTTTTTTTTTTTCTACTAAACTATACTAATCGTTGAACGTATTGCTATCAAGTTCCTAATCCTATGGTATCACAATGCATAGGCTAGGCTACGTCATTTACAATAGCATTTATCTTACTTGGCTAAGCTGCCCTACATCTGCAGTACACTATGGTGCGATACTCTCATTTCTCCATTTTCAATCCCGTGAGCAAAGTCTAATGAGGCTCAGAGCGGTTATTAGATGTACAATGATGTATGTGTAGAGCTCGGATGTGCTGATAAAACTCTGTTCTTGAGAGCCACAACCGAATATGTTTGTTTGAGTTATTGATTTCCGATCAGTTCCTCTACACAGGGATAACTAACCAGGAACTGACTATGTTCCACCTCACGGGTTCCAATTTCGTATGCGATATAAATAATGATGACGAAATAACATCGCTATCGTTCAGGACGACTGAGTCACTCATTGCCCAGTGAGGACTGCCCCGTTCCACGTTGGTACGTATTGCGCGAAATGTTATTAATAAGCGTGATAAAACTAATGGCATTAAATTGCTTATATCATGGAACTCAATGCATATATCAAATGATAAGAGGACCTATTCATGACAGTGAAATGTCTTTCTGTTTGAATAGGGGCATATATAAGGACGCCTGGAGATCATGAAATACTCACTGCCAATACATCGATTTGTAACATCCGGTATCTACACATTACAATACATGGAAGCAATGCCATATCGTAACAATCGATAATTTTAGTACTACTCGCTGAAAACAGACACTCACTGGTTTGCATTTATCACCAGCAATAATTTTATTTAGAGACTCTCATGAAGATGGACCCATGCTGGGTGCTCTTCCAAGTACAAGCCCTGCCAATGCAAAAAGTCCAAGCCCTGTCACTGCCCCTTCAAATTCACCTTCCTGAAATTGTACTCGGGGTTGCTAGTAATAGGCTGATGGAGCCTTGATTGTATCGAGACATGGGCCTTTTCACTAAGTTATTTTCAAGCATTACTAGTTTTGTGGAAACATGCAGGTTATACAACAGGCAATTAAATATGATACCTTAGAGGGCATTGTGGCTTAAACATAGCCAGACAAGACAGTGGTTGCCACTCTGACACCACGATGAGGTCAGCGTTGAGGGACGTTTGGTCACAGAACTTTCTTTTTTAAGAATGACCAAAAGAAATTGTTTTGTCTCTTTATTTCTCGTCCATAATTCATAAAACTTTGAGAAGTAAAACTGTTAGTGAATAGTAACAAGACAACAAAACATAGCGTTTAAACATTATGAAAAGACTTAAGGTAATTAGGAAGGAATGTTTAAATGAAAGGCAAGTCCAGAAATGGCAAGGAGGTTTGGTGCAACAATTAAAAAGTACATGAATACAATAATATATCACCCTGTATAAGATATAAGAAAAAAATATATGTGCTCCAAGCCAAAAATGTACCTTAGTCTTACAGCGGTAAAATGTGGTTAAATTGGAGTAACACATGGTGAATTTGCCACACTAGCCCAATAGAATAAACTTATGGCACATACTTATTTTACTTGACAAAAACTGTACATGCCATAAACTGTAAGACTGTTTAATCTTTATATTGTTGCCATGCATGTATTGAATGCAGCATATAGACCAAATCTGGTGCATATAAAATAGTATGCTATAATATACATGCGACATCATGACATACAGTATGAGTTGCTTTGTTGCATGTTTCAACTAGCCCAATGATACAATCCACCAATGGGTGAAATTTAATGTAATTTGTGGTGTACTGATCAGAGTTAAAAACAAGTTGGGAAAACAACAAAAAAACTGGGTTTCACGCACGCATAGAGCGACGATCTTCAGGCCAGTGGATGGTCAAAACAGACTACTTCTTTTTCAACCGTTTACGGTTCAATGGCTTGGGGTTCCCATGGCGACACAAAGAGATAAGCTCGGATCTCCTATTGATTGTGTCACCTCTTGTGCGTAGGATTTCCAGTTTTTCTTCTATACAAAGGTTGCAGTTGCCCGATTCTCGCTGGTAAGTGTCGGACTGCCTAATTATGCTCCATTTAACCGAATAATCTACCTTTTGTCTCTTCAATCCCCATATGTGTTTAGATAACTCAGACTCCTTCTCGTATTTACTATTTCTGAAAGACTTAGTGTGGTTATTGTATCTAGATTTGAAATCCCCCCCGGTAAGCCCAACATATGACCTGGTGGTGCCATCGTCACCGGAAGTAACTGTGGCCTTATACACCACGGCACTGACAAGGCACTCACCCTGTAGGGGGCAAGAGGCTCTATCTCTGCAGTTGCAGGTTCTTATGGGGGTTTCTTGGTTGAATTTTTTCATTACTTTAGCATTATGGGATTTTATGATTGAATTCATATTTTTCATGCAACTGTAACTCACTTTTAAAGTGTTCCTGTTGAATATTTTCCTCAGCTTTGCCCCGGGAGGGAAGTGCTTGTCGACCAGTTTGAGAAACTGGGCGCCAACGTTAGATTTCACATTTTTACTGTAAGGTGGGTTGAACCATGTTATCTTCCTGCTCCGGTTCCTTCTTTTCCTCTTAGGCTGTTCCTTCTCACCCTCCTGGGGTTGGGTGTACGAAATGGTTGCGTCGAACCCGCTACTCTTCAATGCGTCATTATACATGCGTGCGTTGTTGTTGAAGGCGTCCTGGTCTGACGAAAGCGATGATATCCGTTTCTCTATTGCAGGGGGATGTGCTTGATTATGGCTGGCGGGTGGTTTGACTTCACATTTATGTACAGTGGTTCGTCATTGGGTTTTCGGTAGGGCTGGTGCATTCCGGTGTCTAGGTTCAGGTTCACGTCAAGGAAGTTAACTGATTTTTTGCCTGTTTCCACCGTGATTTTGAGTCCGCAAGCTTGGAATGCTTTGATGATCTCCTTTCTGGTGCGGTCCTCTTCGCTTCCGGAGTGGCTTTGCATCACTGCGAGCCCGTCATCTCAATACAACCCAACGCTGTCCACGTTAAGTTTCGTTCTGAGCTCGTTCAAGATGAAGAGCCCAACGAGCTCACACACTTCCGCTCCATCGAACGCCCCCATCGAGACATCAAATTCTTTGTACGCCTCCCTTTTTACCCAAGGGGTGCCTTTGTTGTCATACAATAAAGATCTCCTCGCGTGTTTAATAGCGGCGTACTCAATGTCCCGGATGTTATCGTATGTTTTGGCCCATGTGAGGCATTTACTCAGCAAATCCTCTGAGATGGAAGGGTAAAAGTCCACTATGTCAAATATTAGAAATGTAAGCTTGCTTTTCTCGTTTAGGCCATTGAACCATTTGAGCACTGAGGCGGTATTTCTCCATTGGTTCACTGATATTTTGGCTCTAATGTTATTATTTCACATATTTACATATATATATATATATGTAAATATATAAATATTTATATATATATTTTTATATATATATATTTATATATATATATATATATATATATATTTATATATATATATATATTTATATTATTTATATATAAAGTATTTTTGCCAAGGAGAAATAAACAACTGTTCCATAATCAGAACGTCCAGGGAGCTTGTCAACTCGCTGTCTTCTCGTGTTGCAATTTATTACACAGTCACGAACAGAAATAGATGGCGTTGTTTAAGAACATTTTAATATCTACTGTGAAAATTCAACAAAGTCAGGGTTAGCTTTCAGTAGTTATATATATATATATATATATATATATAACTATATATAACTATTTTTTATATATAACTAATTTTTTTTCACTGTTCTTGATTTTCCAACTCATTACGATTTTCATTTATATATATTCATTTGCCTTTGTCGTTTACCTCCATTGCATTTACATAAAGTCTGTTCAAAGTATCTCTTGCGAGATCCGGCTTTAGGAATCACAAATGATTTTCGAGTTGGTTAGCATCATGAATTTGATCTCTAGAGTAAGGCAAAATATGTCACCAAAAACAGAACTAGTATTGTTCGATACAGGTGACAAACGCCTACAGTGGAATTACGACCTTCCTTACCGGTTTCGAACCTCTGGACATACAATCAGCGTCCATAGCCTAGTGGTTAGGGTGTCCGCGTACAGAGCGGAAGGCCCTTGGTTCGAATCCCGGTGGAGGCTGAAAGTTTTTTCACTGTTCTTGATTTTCCAACTCATTACGATTTTCATTTATATATATTCATTTGCCTTTGTCGTGTACCTCCATTGCATTGCATTTATATATATATATATATATATATATATATATATATATATATATATATATTTATATATGATATGTTTTTCTTTATAATATTTAACTTACTATTCACAGAGGAATAACAAATTGTTACAAAAAAGTTGCATTTTGATGAAATTCTTAATACAGAGAACATTGATAGTAAAGCAAACCATCCAAATATTTCCAGGATAAATAAACAAGAAAATTATAATTGAAAAATAATGCTTTGAAGAACATATACCGTCATGACATCACATACCATCCACCGTGATCCACTGCAGGGAAGGATCCAAGCCAGAGTGAAATCAGTGAACCAAATATATTGAGTTGGGGAAAAGATATCCAAGAAAAGATACGTGATTGCCAATTATATATACAATGAGGAATGTTTGTTTTGTTTGTTTAAGTTTCACATCGTCTGCCACTTGTGTATAATTTATCGCCCTTGTATCGAGAGCGGATATGGCAGATTTTCGTTTTGTGTATAAAAATAAACATGGATGTATCAAGTTTTGCTGGAGATTGATTGAGCAATGATAATTGTTTTATAATTATTGGTATTATTGCTTCGACTTTAGAATTGTCGTTTCGCAGAAAGGCACTCTCGGTGACGACGTTAAGAATGCTCTTGACAATCGGGTCACAGCGTAGGAATTTGTTACCATTTTGTCAATAGTATAGGCTACTTAAATGACATGTAGGCCTTAATAAATTATATGAACTTTCAGTCTGTCTCCTATGATTTCATTTTTTGTTCTGGCCTACAAATTAATATGTACGGTAGTTACACGCGCTTAAAGGTCAAGTGACACGTAATAGATTTCCTTCAAACTTACACAAATTGAAAAGCTACATATCAAAACCCTATATTCCAAATTTGGAGTTCCACAATCGTTTCTTTGCTGTTTTAATTAAGTTAATAACCAAGCTAATTCCGAAAGATAATGACGTCACGGGGGGAACCGCCAATGTTACCAAAACTAAGTATGCCTAATATGCTAACCGAGATCAAAGCCGTAAACAATACGTCACGAACAGTAACAGTAAACAAAATATCAGATGAGAATGGGTGCACAACAGTACAAGAAAGTTTCGTGTTCGTCAAACACTGTAGACAGCGATAGCTTAGTACCAGTGCACTCAGCCAGCCTAGCTGCCTATAAGTAAAGATTGGCTTGGACCTTCGAGCGAATCTTGTGTGTGCAGTGCGCCCTTCACCAGTTAAAGTTTCGATTCCTATCGCCTATCCGCGCAACTTGGACTTGGAACACCAACAGCTCGCCGTCTACAAGACAATGCCGTTCCTTCTCTATTTGGAGAAAGTATCTTCAAATCTCGAGGAGATATAGAAACAAGTAGACCAGTAGTTGCGAAGCTGGATCGGAAAAGAGTAAGTGTATTTTCTGGCCTAGGCCTACTACAACAATGACTAACTTGGTATTATTACTATCTTACAGTAGGCTAATTCTTATAATTACGTTAGGTTAGTTAGGCCCTAAATTAGGTACGGCGACGATAAAGTTAGGCGAAGGCTAGGGCTATATTAACTTTTATTTGTGGTACATCATGACAAATCCAGAATAACAAGCATAAGATGTTTACATGTCATTTTGCCCAATATTATAATGTGCTCCCACCTATATCTATATACTCAGAGTCATAGCTCATATGTTTCACAGTAAATGACATCCTTATATTTTGCCATTTTTGTTGGTAGGGCTGCAATTTTTGTTGCAAGAGAAAACGCTTGTGACAGGTACTTTCAAACATATCAAACTGCTTTCTTAAATGAACTTTCATAACTTCCTTGTTATTTTCTTTCCCAATTTTCAATACTTAGATTAATCTAGAAGCTGTTCCCCAACCAACTGCAGTGAAAATAAAGGCAGGATTCTGCAGAATGTACATCTCCATCTAAAGGTAGCATGATCTTATAGACATGTGCTTGATATTACCGAAAAACAGTTGGGAAATGGGGGAGGGGAGGGTGGTGACAGGCATTAAAGATTTAAGTAGTCAGTTTTGAACGGGATACAAGGAATCTCCACCAGTAAAACATTGAGGCATGTATATGGGGGGGGGGGGCAAGCTACCAGACAAAAAGGAGGCAGGGGGGTTGGGGGGAGAAAATGTGGTAGAGAAGTGTAAGCTAGGGTACTGGAAGAATGGAAAACTTTCATACATCTATATAGTATTCTATAGCAGAAGTGAGTACAGGGGCCAAAATTTTAGAAACAGTACTCGTTGAAAGCAAAATAGCAATTAAAACTGCACATCGGGCAGGCTGACTAGGGGATAATATACATTGTATTTTATCCATCATATCCGCCTGCCTGACGAGAGTGGTTGAGGAGGCTATACCTGATGGCTTCACAGGAAAATATAAAGGCTACAGCTATAGTTACTGAGAGAAGGGAGATTACATTGTAGTTATACTATATGAAACCAAGCTGAAGTCATTTGCAATGCTCATGGTGTGAGTGGCCCATATTTTTGCAGCCACATAAAGCAGGAGGATATGCTCTCCTTCAGAAAAGATAAGTGAACCATCTAGGCAGCTGACCCCTGTCCAAGAGCAGCCTACTGTATGTGTGTGGTATAATAAGCGTTTATTATAATTTTCAGTGAATGTAACACATGTAGAAGTCCAGTGTTCACTGGTCCCCCTACCACCATTGAAGTTGCTGACTGGACCAACAGAGACAAGAACACCATCAAAGCAACCAGGGCCATCTCACAGTGGCGATGATGGTCCGTCTGCTGCTGTGGCATCCACATCGAGATACACCGAAAAACCGCCAGGTAGTCCGGACTACACTCCATCAGTTAACTCATCTGAACATGACAAAGATGACCCTTGAAGGTAATTTTCAAGATTGATAGTAGATTAGTCTGGAAAATCAATTGGTGCCATAACTTTCTGGAAAGAGGATCATTATTAATTTTGACACCAACACTGTGGGGCAGTCTGGAATGTGTGGTGAGGCCATCAGTCTTTACTTCAATTAGCATATACATACTGTATCTGGTAGTTGTCACAGCTGTATGTGAACAAGAACTAAAGGCACAAACAAGTAGTTGGATTTAACAGAGTATATTATATCTTCACTTGGCTGGATATCTGCTACTGAATACAAATGGTGAAAGTTGCATCTTATACACTCTTTTACCATGGATTACAAGGGAATGGGACAGGATGTTACTCTGTCCACATGTTTACTTTACTACATAAACAGTGGTTAAGCTACTGAGACAATGACCACACATCCTGCTGAAGATTACATAATCCATAATATTAGGTGCACAAACAGGTGTAGGGTTTTTGTTGTAATCAGTAAAAAATATATTGGAATTGTTCAGGCACAAGTTGCCATGTATCCACACCAATTGAGGTGTACTCAGCTGTCGCCTTAGTTGGGCATCCAAAGACTTGACCGACAACTGTGCCATGCCTACTGACTGAAATGGAGTGATTGGAATGCCTCTATCTAAATGGTATGTTTTTATGAACTATTATTATATTATTCTTGATATCTTTACTATTCTACAGATTATGTATGGGAACTTCTTGACTGCTTGCAACAACTTCTGCAGAAGTGGAACTCTGGGAGAGGAGTGTCCTGTTCCTGTCAGAAAAGAGCCCCCACCCCTTGCAAGCTCCTATGTTCATCCGAACAATGAGGATGCCATAAAACAACACCGAAGCAGATTTCAAAAGCTTTGCTGAAGTACTGTTGTTGATGGCCTCCCAAGTTCTAATTTTGTTTCATTGTAGTGGGGAGCAATCGACTCTGTGAATCGTCTGTTCACATGGTGTATGGCACAGCTGCAGAGCAGTGTTAATTAACAGGTCGCTGGAAGTTGCTAAAGTTTTACATTCAAGTTTTACTTACATCTGGTTTCCATTGTAACTAACTATTAGTAATGATAACATTATATTTAAAAAAAGTTCCAATGACAAGTATTCCTTTTTAGAGAGCTTAGACTTCATAAATATAAATTTCATGCTGACTTACTATTTGTATGCAACTTTGGTGTTTCAAACATGTTGCCAATTTTTTTGTTTTTCTCGAAAAGAATTGACAGAAATTTGCTGTTTGTTCCCTGCATGGGATAAAATGTAATTTTTTTTATCTCATTTATGATCAAGTAACCTTGATATTCCATGGATTAATGAACAATTTCAGATTGATTCTCATTACACTTTTATTAAAATGAAAGCCTAAGCTCTCCAGATCCCATTGACATAGTGGTTTAGGGTATTTTATTCAAACTATTCTTCTATTTTATCCTAGTATATTTGAGATTTCAATCATCCAGATTTTGTTGGCAGGCTACTAGAAGTGACAGCTTTGCTTACAAGAGAGAATACATACAAAAAATTAACTTGAGTTTTTATTATTTATTACTGTTATGTACTTCCCAAACTTGAAATGTAAACTTTCATCCAAGATTGTAGTTAATACCATGAACCTGAAAAATGTAAGCTGGAATTCCAAAATGTTCACCATTCAGCCACAAAACAGACAGGACTGAACCCTGTTTCTATAAAACTTTGCAGAAATGATACTATGACTTGGCATAAACAGTCCACATTCTCACAGTCTTGATAATTTAAATCCTTCATACTGTTCAGATGGTAAAGCTTCTCTAATCCTCCTTACTGCATAGGATGGAAGAACAACACAAATCTCCTTCCCTAAAAACTGCTAGCTCATCCGTACAAGTTGTCTGTATGCTGTGTGTCTGTATTTCCTGTAAAATAATCATATGAAAACCAGCTATAAAAGATGAAGACACACAAAAGCTTGGTAGCCATCTGGGGACGTCAATTTTAAAATAAATTTCTATATGATTTCCAGAATTTGTTTGGCCCCTAAATCTGCCTCCCCTAAAGTAAGCCTAGCTATGCCATTTATATAAACTGATCATTGTATTTTGGGGACTAAAATTTGTAAATGGATCGTGCACAAGCATGGTGGACATTTTTTGTGTGGCATTTGGTTCCATGGCTCAGTGTTAATGACTACTATGTCAGTCAGCATGATAAGGGTTAACCTCAAGGGCATTACACCAGTTTTTGGACAAAATGACCTAATCAGAAGCAGGTTTTGAACATGGTGCACAAATTTTCTTGATCAAATCTATATCTTAATGTTATTCCTTTAACAACGAAACAAAACTAAACTATGAATACACCCTCTGTATTGTTACATCTTTCAACAGCAGGTCAGAGCAATGGATCAAGGTATACAACAAAAATAATGTATTCTATACTTACTCTTGGATCCTGTTTTCCTGTGCACGTCCACCATACTGTTGACGGTACATGTAGTAGGCTGTCTGAAGAAACAATGGGTTCAGGCACATAGCTTCAAAACCTGGGTGTAAGGTGATGCATGCAGCACCTTCTTCATCCATCACAGTCCTTACTTATCTATTTCGCTGCAGCATCTACACTCCCTTGCTGTAGGCATCACAGCACATTGGCCACAATGACACCTGTAAACAATACAAACCAGTTCAAATAATAAAGAGCCAATTCAATGACTTCATACCAACCTCAATTATTGGGGCATACTGTACTAACATGTCAAAATAGAAAAGGGGCACCTCTGAAGGGCAATCTACCGTTGAAGCTTCTTACAAGTAACATCACTAGTAAGGAGGGGGTAGCCTCTTCTTAGAAGTCTTGCCTCTGTTGGGACAATGCTGCAAAGGAAAATAAAACAGGCCGATGTTGCCTCGTTTCCAACTCTTTCCCACTTCTGAATCCATTCCCTAGATTGAGAAAATCTGGTTATGAAATTACAGTAGCTCAAGCGGAAATGACAAAAAGCTGGTGTGAGGTGCCACCTCTCCCCCACCCTTTCCCTGATTTGTGGTAATTTCACTAATTTGCCACTAGGAAGAAAATGCAAAGAATTTATGAAAAAAGAAGTCAATGGATGTTTTGTTCGATGTCTTATGTATCAATTTTTCATTTTTCATCTTAATCCAAATCTTAACTTTCTTGTCACAGACTGCTGAAAAAGGTAATATTTTCGAGAAGTTTGAGATTTCTCCATACCCAATGCACTGCGCAGAACATATACAGTTTGCACTCTTCTGCGCTGCCCCCCCCCGTGACGTCACTGAATCTATTACGTAATAGTACTTTTTACCGATTTCTACCCCTTTGGAGACGGAAAAAAATCGCGGTGTTGGGTTTTTGTTAATGTAAGAATTGTTAAGTTTAATATTATGTAAAGTCAAGTCTACGTGTCGCTTGACCTTTAAACGTATACCTCCCCCTTACCCTCATAACGACCGAAGAAGACAAAGGTGTCTTAGACAGGGGAGTGGTCCTTCCCCGGATATCGTCTTTACAAAATTTATATAATGTGGTTTGAGTTTTGTAACGCTGAAGTTTTGTAACGTTGTGTATATTTGTAACGCTATATATATATATATATATATATATATATATATATATAGCTAACAAGCTTCTCCAGCTCATTGTTGACAGGGTGGCCATCACTGATTCATGGGATCTATGTTTTCTACAATAAAACAATTTGTCAAACATCTGTTTTGTACTTTGTGGTTGAACCAGAAGGAAGCCGATCACAGCATTCTTTGCAACTTTTCCATAGTAATGTGTATTGAGGAATGGAAAGACATAAACACAATGAACAAGTATATATCATTGCACTATCTACCCATTAAACTGTCAGAGCAGTCACTACACAGTCACTACATATTGGCACCATCATCAACTATCTATTGTATGATGGTTTGAGTAGCATGGCTGCCTAGTTTTACAAACGATTTACACTACAAGCGTCCTGGTAACTAGACGCACCTCGGCAACATAACAAATGTACTGTTGAGTTATTTCTCTGACCACTCTTAGATCAAGGTATGCGCCATACTGAGCGCATGTCTAGGAGGCAGGGCCCTTGGTACAACACAATTCTATTGTATGATATATAGTTCGAAGAACTCCCACTGAACATTGTTACTAACATAACAAATTTCTATTGTATGATGGTTTGAATAGCACGGCTGACCAGTATTACTAACGGTTTTCCCTATAAGCGACCTGGTAATAAGACGCACCTTGGCAACATAACAAATTTATAATTGAATTATTTGGCTGACCACTCTTAGATCTCCACTCTTAGATATATATATATATATATATATATATATATATATATATATATATATATATATATATACATATGTATATAGCCTATATGCCTGTGCCGTAACTAAATCTTTCCACAATTCCTGTTGATTTATTAATATTAAGGTTGCTCAAACTTCTTGAATATTAGCTCTTACTTACCATGCAGTACGCCGATACTTGAAGATATATGAATTCGATATTAACATACGATCTCATTAACCGTTGTTAAATCTCGTTGAGTATTTAATCCAGCATTCCATTCTTAGGGATCATACACAGTTTCCCTTTACAATAACTTTCACTTTCAATTGGTTTATTTTTTTCACTTTTGTCAGTATTCATTAATGCTGAGTGTTTATTATTCATTCAACTTATGACGCGCCTGTAAATAACACACTGCAATATATTACTCTCGAACTCCAGCTACCAACAGAGTAGGTTTACTGATCGCCCAGTTCTTAATCAGAGCTGCAATTTTACTCAAATCAAAGGGTTCCACTATCAGCCCGATACGTCATATTTGAAGCAAACTTCGTCCGTGTCGATGCATTTCATTATCCCAACGCTGTGAAGGCTTTTAAAGACGATAGTAGCTTATAATAACTGATTATTAATTATTAATAAAGTAACCTATTTTAGCATTTTGCTGTTAATCAATAAAATCAATTTTAAGAAGACCAAAACAGTTTTTTTTTTACGAAACACATTTCCCGAAGCATTACACAAATTCGACAAACATCCAAATATGATCATGTACCTCAAGATATGTCAAGCACGAGCAATCCCCGTATTTAGCTATGGGCATGTTTGTGGAGGGAGCGGGCCTGGAAGTTGTTTGGAAACCTGTCAGCAGAATCTATCCGGGCAATGACATTACTTGTTGGTCAGCTAATGTAAGGCCACGTGCAATCACAAAGCCGTGGTGCTAGCTGTCAGACATAAGCATTCCGTATCTATGATTACATCTGAATGTCACGTGTATAGATCATTGAAAACACACTGTTAGTAGATAGTTTTATCAGCTTTATTCAAATCCAATCATAAACATGATCAGAGGTCGTCAAATCAAATAGTGTGATACAATACGCACTTCCCACTACCATTAACCGTTGGAGTTTAAATAACGAGAACATTGTTCCCTGCATGCATGGTCTGTATGATTTTTCGTTCACTTTTAGATAGCTGGAAGTATGAAGAGATCGCCATTTTGCAAGAGAGAAGAAAAACAGACAATTGTAACAGTTAAATATCTAACTCGATTACCGGTGCTATCAGATGATAAGAAATAGACATGAAAACAAACATATAAGCCTATACACTGAATACACATGGCACTTACTTAATAAGAACTTCTCTTGTATTATTCAGTAATAACGCATGTCGTAACCTGTTTAGCAAAATATGCTTGCTTTTATTAATAAGGGGAAGACGGGGGGGGGGTGGGGATGTTGGAAGGTGGAGGATATTGGTTGAGTGAAGTTTTCATGTTGTTTACAAATATTAATTACTGCTTAAATCTCAATTGGATTCTTCCATATGTTAATCGATACTTACCCGTAAGACCTGTGCTGGAACACGCATAGCGCAGATTTCCGACCAAAACAACGTCATTATTCGGTATGGCCCCTCCAGCCTCTAAAGCGCACCAGTAGACGGCTTCTAAAGGTTAAATTACAATAAATAATATACATGAATCACAAAAGGAGACAAGTTACAAAGCAATTTTACAGATAATTTCACAAAACGTGTTTCGTAAGGAACATGAAGGAGAAAATCCACCTTTACTGTTTATCATAAGTATATATATTATAGTACCTGTTATGACGGATATTTCTTGAATGCAATCTCCAAGTCAATCCAAATACCCTTTAAACTTTCGTCTCACTTCATAGAAACTAATTTGTACGGACCATTCGAATATTTCGGAATTCTTAATGTACAATAAATAGTATGGCGCTACGTGAACGCTTTTGTATAACTTATGAAGAGCTAGAAAATATGATTAAAGTATTGTAGTTCCCATGCAGAGACGGGCTTAAAGTCAGGCATCGACAGTCCTTCCGAAATACCATGTCCATTGGCTTAAACTAATGAAATATGTCCCATGACAATATGTATCACGGAAGTAATATATAAAAAATGAAGTTATACTTTCAATGTAAACATTTTGTTACAAATGGGTGAACAAATATGAATGATGTTCCACTTTTAGGCCACGAGACCCATCCCCTCCCCAACCACCCCATAAAAACTATGTACTGTGTTTTCTCACTAACACAAATATGTAAACACTTTGCGTTTCCGTGATCCGTGATACTCCATCTTGCGATAACAGCGAACAACATTTGCAACACCTATAGTGTGTTAATCATTTTTTTTTCAGATTCTTTTAAACTATGATATGATAGGCAAAATGTAATTCTTCAAAATTTCAAATAACAAAGGTGCATATTGTCATTCAAACTTGCTCTGTTGCATTATGTTAAGTTAAAGAAAACGTTTTAGTTAATTTTATCTAATCAATGGATTAACAGAAACATTTATGTCTTCACCGAGCTTCCGACGTCGTCATTAATTCAGTTTTTAAGGGACATTCCAAAGATCTAGCATACTTTTAAGGTGAATATCTCAACAGCAACTTTTTCAATTTTATTTCATTCATCTTGCATTGAATATGACATGTCCCTTTAACATTCTACATGTTAACGAGAATATACAACTGGAAGTTAGGTATGTAATTGTTGTGGCCATCTTACCTGAGAGTAGAGCACACAGTGCTACGATTAATAGGATGAGAAACACATTTGTAGCCGTTTTTACGTGTCGTTTTTTTTCTAGAAATAAGAACAAAAGCAAACAAAATTAACCACAAATCAAATGAAAATTACTAGGCGCTTCCAATCAAATAAAGCGAATAAACAATCACAAAATATGACATCGCGTTTCATCGGGAGACATCCATGCGAAAGCATCACTTTTTGGAGGAATGATTGTTTTCCTAAGACAATTGTAAAAAGAACAATGTATTATTATATATTAAGTTCCCGAGCTTCCTGGTTGACCAGCCACTGGACTGTAACCTCCCACGCACGCACGCACCCATACCCACACGAACAACACTGTCCAACTTCCTGGTAAGGCTGTTTTGAATAAAAACAAATAAAAATGTATCGAATAATGTCATGTAAGACATACTGCCATTTACTAATTACAAATATCTTCAATCCGAGAATCATTACTCTATCCTGCCAGAACTCTTGAATTACGACAGAAGTTGATTATTGAAAGTACTTAAGCCCTAGGAAGGTTTACTCGCCATCGTAAATTGAAGATTACATTCTGTTGGGTCTCGTATA
Source organism: Apostichopus japonicus (assembly GCF_037975245.1). Classification (NCBI taxonomy): domain Eukaryota; kingdom Metazoa; phylum Echinodermata; class Holothuroidea; order Aspidochirotida; family Stichopodidae; genus Apostichopus; species Apostichopus japonicus. Next base: position 4,481,208 of record NC_092572.1, read on the forward strand.
TGTGACCCTTACGGAAACATTATAGCCCACCGGTTTGATTTGAATGAAGCGAAATGTGAATGATACAGTGTGGAAAAATGCCATCCTACGCATGTATGAGAGAACTGGAGTATCAACTTGTTATTTCAAAGTTTTTGATAGTAGATATATACATTAATTGCATAGAAACATATAAAAGCGAGAATCGTCATCGAATTGTGATATCATGATGCGATTCTTCATTCAATCTTTGTACAAGTCTCACCTATGTCATTGAAGTCATAAACACTTTATTGGTAATATTATAGACATTATGAAATTTTAGAAAACTTTAGCCGCGTCGCTCAGAAATTTTGACTTATTGGTGACTGCTCACTGTACTTGATGGCTTGCACATACTTGTTTGACGAGTGACGACATTACCGCACATCTAGACATAACACTATTTAAGAATTACTGAATTTGACAAACTATTGATATATCAGCATAAATAACCGTTTACTTTACAAAGACACGGAAATTAATTAAGCACTTTAAGAATATTTTGAAGAAGGATGTTCAACGCCTTCGATCCGATATAATTGACATATGATGATACGTTAATGATACCAGAAAGTTCAATTTCATCATAATGTATGTACTTACTTCATGAAAACGTTACATCAAAATAAATGGACCTAATGGAAATAACTCCTCTACTTTAGTTCACGTTAATAGATCGAAACGGGACATCTACTTGTCAACCGACAAAGCTTGGAGCAGGTTAATAACACTAAAGAACAACATATTAAGGCGTAACGTGACATAATAAGTATCTTTTCGTGAAAAGTTTTCAACTTGAGAAAAACTGACTGTTCGTGACATTTACCGATTTTTTTCAGCTTACTTTTTTTTTTTATAGTTTACGTACCTTTATGTGTTTATATACGATACTGCAGGCGCAAATGAGATCTCCTTGTACTTGATATGATGAGAACACGTATAGAATATGATGTATATGCGATGTAAATGTAAATTGCAAGAAAATCAAATTTCAGTGAATTATTCTGCTACTAAGCATCACGGGTTATGATACAATCTGCCCTAAATATGGTACAACGTTTCAGCATAATTTAAATGTTACACTTAAAAGATGCTAAGGATCATGCAAAGAATGCCAAAACCCAATGGGTAGTAGACGTCTCTACTATTTATGTAGAAATAAACTTTCTTTAAATTTAAATTAAGATGAAAGACATTGACTGATCACCGGTACAGCTGCAGTCTTTGAAATTCTTGCACCAACGGATATGATTTAACCTCCACCTTACCTCTGATCTGGAAGTCTTCGCACTGGAAGTTTCTGGTAGAGAAATCATTTCAAACAGCTGCTTTTAAGGAATAGAACCACCAATAAGATCTCTTTGAATTCCCATTGCCACCAATCACAAGCTAGCACGCAACAAATTGAAGTAATCATCCTCTAGTATTTGAGCACAGCAGGGTTTCTTGAAGCAGTAGACTAAGTGACGCCAACGCAAATAACAACAGAGAAATTTGCTGGTATTAATTCAACTATTCATTGGAATGAAAGCTTGAATTACAGATTGACATCTAGGCCTTGAAAAGAAAAGGGCACGTGATGCGGAAAGATTCACTTGGCAGATTCTTTGCACTTTCCACTGATGACGAAAACAACGTTCTACTTAATATGTAAACCGCTGAATGTCGCATTGTGCCAAATCACAATATTTCTAATAAATCATCTCACCATAATTCTTTCTTCTTACTTCCTAGCCTGGTAAGTCATACCACAGAAAAATTCCAATATGTAAACTGCTGAATGTCTCATTGCATTTGTGTGTTTTCTATGGTATTTTGTGAGTAAGAAAGTGTCACATCAGTTTGGGGGTTCTACTCCTTCTTTCCCGGATCCGCCGCACCTGTTAATGTCCCTTTCACCTGCTCATGTGAAATATATATAGTGTAAGAATGTAACACATTTTTCCCTTGATGTCCTGGAAACATTTAAAGAAGTTTACAACGTAACCAAGTCAATGTTAATAGAAACAATTAGAAATGTATCAAACTCTTTTAGTCTCAAGCAACAGGGACGTAGCCAGGTGGGGGGGGGGGGCAGGGGGAGCAACTTCTCCCCCTTTCAGTATAATAACAATGTTAAAAACTGTTGTTTTTTCAGCATGGTATTTTTGGCAGTGCGCTTTTGATCTTGAATACTCGTCAGCTCAGTTTATTCGATCATAATCGTAGTAACATTCAGGCCTACTGATTCAGCTACTAACTTAGTTTGGCAGATGCAATTAGCTAAATTTATCCTTTAGCTTATTACAAGCCTACAGTTGGACACTGCGTAATAAAATACATATTGCCTACCTAACCGCACTCGATGGAGTGTCACAAATCGTATGCACAACGACGTCGACAACGTTCGTTCTCATCCTTTCTATGTTTCATCCTAAGTTGTTGCACGAACAGCATGTTATGGAGCTAAGCTAGCAATCGTACTTGATACGCACTTCCTATAAATAATTATTACACTGCTAGTACACTGCAATAACGATATTTGTGTTTAGACCACTGCACATCTGGCTGTCTTACAAAATATGAAAGTTTATATTGTCCATCAGTTATTGGACAATAAACAAGAATCAAAAATGGTAAAAGAGCACTATGTTTGCTTTCTGATATAATATGTAAAAGAATTCAAACGGGGGAAAAAATCTGCTGACCAAATGATATCATATGATAATGATGAAACTGGCAAAACATTGCACCAGATCGCATCTAAGGACCTTCAATTGTTCAAAATTCTCAATGGGGAGGGGGACACCCTCTCCCCTAAGAACCCCTCCCAATATCAATCGAAAAATGTGCTGCCCGTTTTACAATTCCTGGCTACGTCGCTGTCAAGCATTAATGAATTTATGTTTACAAAGAACCGTTGTTTTTCCCACAATTTCATCAGAGAAGTGTACAGAATATGACCCCGACTTGTCAATATAATTAAAAGACGTGTATACTTATTACCAGCAAATTATTTAAAAGTCAATTTATCAAATATTTAATCAAATTTTGCAATACTGTTTCTTCCTGGACGCTGCGTGAATATTGATTGCGATCTTGAAAATATCTGAAAAACAGTATTATGACAAACCAATCTAACACAAAAGTATATTGAAAGTATACCACAACATCGCGTTATTGACCATTATGAAAAGAAGCATAACAAGAGGGAGTACAGGGACGACGTTTCAAATCCACATAGAAATTGTCGGGAACGAAACGGGAACAACAGATGATAAAGAAAACTAAAAACCTATATGTTTGATACGAAAATCGATAGGGTACTTGTTATTATACCACGGCGTGATCTCGTAAGACATAATAAGAATAAAACGAGATTTCTCCCAAGAAGTTAACTTTGATTCAGTTATATTATACACTTCTGAAAGTCCTGTGCTTCGGATGGCGTCTGGATTGTAGGTTTTTGATTTAAAAAAACACAACATCTCTATTTAAGTCACTGAGAAAAGAGATACATGGGTTAGTTTACCTACCTCTTATTTATATGTAAAATGTTTTATATCGTTAATAAATTCCAAATATTAGCCATAGAGCGGGAGCCGAGGGGGTTTGGTTAGTTGGGAAGGTAACCAATTGCCTTGTACATCACAATGTTTACAGTGCATTCCTGTATATGAAACCAGACGACTGGCAAACCGGCTGTGGTGGGTGCGGCTGGGAGAGCAATTTTAAAGTCACCTAAATGCTAAACTAGATCAGCTTTCATTGGTAACCACATCAAAGTAAATACAATGTGTCAGGTATTGTCCCAAGAGCAACAAATGGCCATCGCCAGTAACTATTGGTGGTGGATCCTTGTATCTGAAGTCCTAACCATCATTTTCCAGTACCGGTAGGTTTCAAGTGGTTACCTCATGAGCTGACCTAGGCCATCCGTGAGGGGTCAATTATTGATGACTGGCGAAGCTATACCCCACCACAAACAGGACACCACTTCTTGTCTTAAGGACTGACGAGAGGTTCTTAATCTGTGGTATCAAGATGTCCCCCGGCAGGAAATTGACTTCTTGATTCTTCAGGGATCATCCTCACCCCATGGTTCTCGAACCTGGTATGGTCGGATTTGGTTGAGAGAGCGTGAAGGCAACTTCTCCTCCCAGCAGACGCCAAACACGACGAGGAGCAGCGTTTTCTTGTTTCATGCAGCAAAAACGACGTCGCCATCGGTTCATATGGTAGTTTCGTGATGGACGGGGGACGGGGCCACTCTCCGAATTCGTGGGCGTCTGTTGGCCATCAATCGAATGAGCTGGGAAATGTCTTTGTTGTTTCCTGGCGTGGAATCGTCCGGGAATCCCTGATGGATAGCAGCGATTGCCTACCTCCCTCTTAAAAGGGAGTGGAGTATCTCAGCTTTCGGCTCTAATGGTACCTCAGTAGGCAGAACCTGTCTCGGTCGGCACCATTTGCTGAATTTCCGCAGGCGGGAGTCGTAAGTCGCATCTATTGTTCTTCGCTAGCGTCGGCCGCCACTGCGGCAGCTGCCTCCGAAAAGACCCTGTATCTGAGGCTAATCCGGACAACCTCCAGGCAACTAATTGCATCCCCTTGTTGTTTGGGTGTATGAGTGTGCTCCGTCTCTGATATAGCAGGTGGGGCGTGTCTGGCAGGATCCTCGAGACGTCCATGGGTATTTGGAGTATGTCCCCGAACCAGGGTCTGCGAGGCCTGAATGTTGCGACCACGATGAACCTGCCCTGGAGACGCGAATCTTTCTCAAGACCTTGCCGATCATGCACAGCGGTGGACAGTCTGAAAGGTAGTGCTTGGAATTGGATAGTCTTTGTACATGAGGATGTGTAGGTAAATGTTCTAGAGGTCTACGGTTGCCGCCTTCATACCCTTTCTAAGAAGTGATATGATAAGGTTAAGAGTTTCCATACGGACATGTTTTGGCCTGATATAATTTGTATCGTGGGGTTGCAGGTTTGAATAGGACGTCAGGTACAATTCCATTTTTGGTTAGAAAGAATTTGGACCGGAAGAGGGGTCCCGCCTCTACCGGTGTCTCTAAAATTGACTAGCAGAGCCAAAATCTTCCTCTCGAGAGCTGAAAGTTTGACGGGAACCGTGGGTCTTCCTTTACCGCCGAAAGGCGGGCTGAAGGTTAATTCTATCTTGTACCCCTTTTAGAAAGTTATTAATTATTTGCGTAATCGTCGTTTTGACGTTATTTTACTACAAGAGACTCACTCTGTTCCTTGTGATGTTAACTTTTGGTCAAAAGAATGGGGTGGTAAAGTTCTTCTTTCTCATGGGGATAATAACGGTAGAGGTGTTGGTTTATTTTTCAACCCGAAACTCAATATTCCTATTATACGATGAAAATGGAAGGTATATTATTATTGATTTAAATGTTTTCGATCAGATTTATACTGTAATTAATGTTTATGGTCCAAACATAGATGACCCATTTTTCTTTAGTACTATTGCACAACATTTGACAGCATTTGATTATACATCGATTATTTGGGGTGGTCATTTTTAATTTTGTAGGTAATTTAACTCATGATAAATTTCAGGGTTACAAAGAACCAAGTTTAATACCCGCCAAATTATGCTTCAGATAGCAGAAAATCTTGATCTCGTTGATGTTTGGCGTGATTGTAATCCTAACGCCCGGCTTTTCAGCTGGCATTCTTCTAATAATTCTATTCACTGTCGACTTGATTTCTGTTGGTGTTCTAGACACATTGTTCAAACTGTGAGTGCAGCTGACATTGTTTCTAGGTTTTTAGGTCCAACCATTCTAGCGTTACTCTTACTATTAATTGTAAGATCGAGCCAAGGGGCCGTGGCTACTGGAAGTTAAATGTTTCACTCTTAGAAGATTTGTGCTATTTTGATTCTATTATTAATATTATTAACAGAACTGCTTCGTGTGATTCCTATTTGAATGATTCCCTTCTCTGGGAAGCTGTTAAGGTAAACATCCGTTCTTTTAGTATGCGTTATTCTTCCATTCGTGCGAAAGAGCGTAACAGGTATGAATACTATCTAGTAAATGAGATTGCCAGGTTGGAAAGTTATATCACTATCTGCTCATCTGAACGTTTAAATAGCACTTTAGCAGATCTGCGAAACAATTTGATATGTTATATGACTATAACTTTCAGGGCATGGTTATTCGTTCTAGGGCTAGATGGTGTGAATATGGTGAGAAAAATTCACAGTATTTCCTTAATCTTGAACGATACACAAGGTAAATAATAACACATTACAGCTTCGCAATGAAGATGGTCATATTGTTTCAAATTGTCAGGATATTTTAAGTGAAGCTGTTAGTTTTTATCGTAAACTTCATACTAAGTGTCCTAATATTTCTCCTGTCTCGTTTTTTGATGATGTTTGTACTGATCACAACAGTCTTTCCGATGATCAGAGTTATTTGTGCGAGGGTCTTTTTACCATCAATGAATGTAAAGAGGCTATTGGGTCCATGCAAAAGAATAAAACCCCTGGTTCTGATGGATTATCAGTTGAATTTTATGTACATTTTTGAGATATTTTAGGTGACTTTGTAGTTAATTTTCTTAATTTTGCTTTCAGTTGTACACACTTAGCCGATGAACAGGGCAGGGCAATAATCTCTTTGATTCCAAAGCCTTCAAAAGTTTTACAATTTTTGAAAAATTGGAGGCCTATAGCAATTTTGAATACTGACTACAAGATTGGTGCTAAATGCCTGGCACTCCATATTAAGCGGGTTTTAAATTACATTATTAGTGATGAGCAAACTGGATTCTTAAAGGGACGTTTCATTGGTGAGAACATTAGACTAGTTTTAGACCTCATTGATCACTGTAACTCCAACAATATTTCAGGTACTCTTCTTTTTCTAGAGTTTGAAAAGGCTTTTGATTGTTTGGACTGGGAGTTTCTTTATCAAAGTTTAAAATTCTTCAATTTTGGTCCAAATTTTATTAGGTGGGTTAGAACTTATTATGGGAACGTCACATCTTGTGTTATTAACAATGGTCATCTGTCTCAGTATTTTAGTATTTCTCAAGGTGTAAGACAGGGTTGTCCACTCAGTCCTTACCTCTTTATTTTATGTTCAGAATTTCTCACATTCAAGGTTAAAACAAGCTGCCGTATCAAGGGTATATCTTTTAATAACTCTGAAAATTAGAATTTCACAATGTGCCGATGATACTGTTTTATTTTTAGATGGTTCACGCGCTTCTCTTGTAGAGAATGTAAACATTCTTAATAATTTCTCTGCCGCTTCGGGTTTAAAAGTTAATTTCAGCAAATCATTCTTTTTTCCATTGGGTGCTATGGTTTCAAGGGTACCCTGGTATATTCATGAGTATGGTTTTAATGTTAATCTTGGTCCCGTGAAATATCTTGGTGTCATATTTACTACAAAGAATGAAGATTTCTTTTCGTTGAATTATCTTCCCAAATTATACAGGCTCAAACAGTTACTTGGGATGTGGTCAAAACGTGACTGGTAAAATAACTGTAATTAAGAGTTTGCCCATTTCGCAACTTGTTTTTCTTTTTAGTGTTCTACCAAATCCTCCTCTGAGTTTCATTAAAGAGGTTAATATAATTTTGGTATAATTTTATTTGGCACAATAAACCTTATAAGATTAAAGGGAACACCCTTATTAATAAGAAAGTTAGTGGTAGCTTTGATATGACAGATATTGAATCATTCATTAAAAGTTTCATTAAAACGGTATTTAGCCCCTCAGAGAGGAAACTGGGAAATATGTTTTGATTTGTACCTAAAACAGTTCGGTGGTGCTTTTCTTTTTAAATGTAATTTCAATAAGGAGGCAGTTTCTTGTATTTCTAATATTTTTTTGCAGAGAAGTGTGTGAGGCTCGGGCTGAGTTTAATTTTTATCATCCAGAAATTAATTATGGTAATAAAATCATTTTAAACAACAGTCATATATTGGTTAACAATAAAGTAATTTTCCAGTATAATCTTTTAAATCACAGAACAATTCATGTGAAAGATTTCATTAAAAATGATGGCTCGGTAATTCCATATAACACGTTTCAAGCGAAAATATATATTAGAAATTTTCCTTTTACCTTATACTTTGGGATTATTCACGCCATTCCTAGTTATTGGAGGGGGTACCATGATTCTGTTTTGCTACCAATGAGTGAAAATAACTTTAATATGTGCATGCGCACACATAAAATAACCAAAAATGTTTATAATAAGCTAAGTACCGGTCTCTGCACGCCCCGTCGTCTATTATGAAGTGGCAAGCTATGAATTTTTCAGTGAAAATAGATTGGCATAAGATTTTTAGGCTTCCTTATACGGCTGTGAATGACCCCAAGGTATCATATTAACAATTGCGTTTTCTACATCGTATTTTAGGCATAAATAGCTTGCTTTATAAAATGAAAATGGTCAATTCTCCACTTTGTTCATTTTGCAAGAATGCCGATGAAACAAAAATACAATTGTTTTATGATTGTAGTCACGTTGAGCGATTCTGGGAAGCAGTGAATTCAAATTGCTTTAAAATTAATTATACTTTTAATTTGACCAATATTTGTTTTGGTGATTTTGGTGATATGGATAATCCTGTGAACTTTTTAATTTTTCATGCTAAAAAGTATATTTATACTTGTAGTTTCAACGCTTATGTACTCTCATTGCTGGGAAAAAGTCTGATGGTGTCCCCCCCCCCAACCCTTACACCCCCGGTTTTGCCATGGCGGGCTGGGCACCCCTAGGGCCGGACGGGTGGAGGAGCGGTCGTTGTCCCGTCTGGTCGTAGATGCTATGCCTCTGACTGTTCCTCTTGAAGCCCAGGGACGACGAGTCGAAGAACCCCGGCTTCTGCCCTGCGTGGCACCACTGCCTGGTGTTTCAGGGACCATTGGTCTCCCTCCTATTGCTGGTTTGTTTAATCTCGGACGGATAGGCCTGGGTCTGCGTCTTCCAGTAGTCCGAAACCCTGACTTGGCTGAAGTCTCTAAACAGGATACCTTCCCTTGTGACTTTTGCTAGAAGCATTCTGCGAAGAGATCATCCCCAACGACGGCAGCACGAGCAACCTGGTCTTGGCCAAAATGGACGTCAATCGGATGGTGGAGACGATGTTCTCTCGCCTGGCCTTCACAAGTCGTAAGTCAGCCTGGCCATCTTTTCTCTTGCCTCCTGCGGGATCGTTTGGCATTTAAATAGTGCCTTCCAGGTATCGTCGAGGACCCTGACGGACCTATCTGCCTTGGCCGGGAAGGCCGTCTACTTTCTTTGGTCTGCAATTGTTTCGAACCTCTCGAAACACGCAGCGTCGCCCAGCATGGTGGATCTCGGTTTACTCGAATCCTCTCCTGTGTGATCGTCAGTTTCGATTCACGGGCTGATTTCTGCGGTTGTGGACCTGGTTTCTCGAAACCCAGGTTTCTCCGGGAGAATTCCACCGCCCGTGCAGTCATTTCGAGAAGTATTTTTCCCCTTGATATGGGTATCTCCTCCCCGTCAAGAGTTCGGCTGAGCCCCTCCTTTATGGGGTCGAATTCCATGGAGTCAACCGGGTCGTGTTCCTCCTCTAGGCTCGAAAGGCTGACAAACGCCCTGCAGTGAAGTACAGTCCCGTCTTGAGGAGTTGCAGGACGTCTCTCTCCCTCTGCTGCTCCGCTCCGGAAGCAGTGCGGGGACACATCTCTTCGGCTCCCGATTTCGGGACCGGTTCTGATAAAGTGGTTCCAAGGTTGACTGATCTCTGTGAGACCTACTCGGGATCGGGCTCTCCGGTGCCTGTATGTCCGTCCGCCCTCCCGCGGACGTCTCTCTCTCTCTTTGCAAACCGGACTGAGAGGGGCTTCTCCGGTCGCCGGTCGCCCCTAGCTTCTTCCTGGGCACCTTTTTCTTTTCTGGCCAGAGCCTTGCCCTTGCCTTTTCCCTTGGCCGTGTGTACACCTGGGCCAAATATGGGGCAGCTAACACACGTTAGCTTACCTCGCCACATAACTGAGAACCACAAGTTAGGAACAATTTCACGAAGCCTAACGAAAAGGAAAGTGAAGCTGACAAGTGTGTGATTGGAAGAGTGAGGGGAGGGAGCGGAATAAGCTAACCGAAGGTAGAAATACGTAACGTTATCTTAACAACGTGCCTCCCTAGAGGCCCAGGCTTGCAAAACTACGCTACGAACCAGAAACCCACCCCAACGAAGGGACAGAGTGAAAAACCACTAAATACGGAGGTAAAGCCCAATACAACACAAAACACGTAAGCAATATAAATATACATGTAAAATACGTGTATACGAACAAACGCACGTAGTGTGAGAAACAAAATGGCAAAATTCAACGTGCAATTCGCAGAACTGCTACATCCGCAACCATAACAAGGAGAACCCTCGTGCGAAGGTCGCTCGCGAAAAACAGCCCCCAAACACCTCCCTCAAACCAGAAAAGGATACTTATCGGGCTGGAAAGGACGTCTAAGATGTCTAGAACCATTTGGAAGAAAAAATTCCCGAAACTTCTGCTACCGTAAGGACTAAGTCCAAAGGAATATTTCCGATCGAAAATAACACGCATGTAGGCACGTAAGATAGTAGAAGGAGAAGAAGGGACAATGACCGGGGAGCCGGCCATTAAGGGTGCACAGTGTTAACGGGTTACCATGGACATAATAAGTACGGTAGAACGGGTGCTAAGGTTATGAAGACACAGGTAAAGAACAGCGAAGTAAATCCACGAATTTCACGACATTCAGCTTTTTACAAAACCAAATCGTGGAAACCCATTTGAGTTTTTGTAACTTGCATGCGTGTACACATTACACATTTTTATTTGTATTGACACATCTGTAATATATCGTTAATTAAGTTGTTGCATGAGTTCCTTGGCAGTCTCATGGTTACGCAAGAAAGTTATGCTGTTATCATATACAGGACTGTAGCCACTGATGTCATGGGTCTGCCTGCCTCCTACCTCCCTCTTACCCCAAAAACATCTTCAAAATGCCGTATATTTAACGACACATGCACGAAAAGTCGTAAAAACTAGCAACACAGTAAGTTGTACTAGACATATCTTAAATATAAAGATGATAGCTCCATCGTAAATTGCAGCCCCCTTACCGAATCAACATATCTCGAAGGGAAGGGGAGACTATTGATGTAGTAGCCTCTCTTCAAACGTATCCTATGTTCAACCCCGTGACAGTATGTATGCTCTTCATGGCCTATAATTAACTAGAACTACAGTTACGAAATTCGTAGCCGCTCTGCACATGAGTCTTGATCTATTGATCCAGCTAATTGCTTAGTAGCCATTTTCTTCCTTTCTTCCATCGTTCAAACTATTTAACCGGATCGCCAACAACTGAAATAATATTTACATGTATAGACAAATAATACTAACAAATGAATTAAAAGGTAACTTGATTATCACTTTTATTCATTTCTTTGTTAAATTGTTTGAAAGTTTGAACATTTATGAAAGCTTAATAAAGATGTTGCAACTAAGAAGAAGTGATTAAAATATTCATAGTCATTACTATGAGAAGAGCACCAATGGTGCAGTAGTTGGTACTATAACAGTACTATTGAACACTACCAAATGTCTTTTCACAGAACAAATATACACTTTTAATGAATGAAGCTATCATGTAAAAAAAATTATGAAAACGAGAGAAGTTGGTTAGGAGAGTTGTAAAGAAGAATAGTAATTGCAATTTAACCAGGATTTGTTTTCACTGTTGCATGTTGCACAAGATCATGAAATGAACACAGTAAATGTGAGCCTTAAAATCGCAATGTTATACAGGTAGCTATATTGCTAACTTAACGAAATTGCGACCTATGTTTGGCAAAATGCAATAGATATACAAAATTACAGTTGCAGTTCTGTTTCTAATATCAAACTAAAACATTCAGCAAGATGACTTTGTAAAGTATTCATTATATCATGAGATTATGAAAATTATTACCACGCAAGTTCAATGAATAAATACATCCTTATTTCTACACAATCTATAAAATGTGAGACAGAAAGTTTGAACTAAATGTGAGATAACAAACTTGTGACATATCCCTCGCAGTGTGGCAAGTCTTGTGACAGACTTCTAATGCTCTTTGACCAATTCAAAGGGAGGTTTCTTGCGTTCAAAAATAACAGTGGCAAACCCAGTATCAGACTGATTAGTTACTGGGACTGAATATAGAGCAAGTACAAAAGAAACAATAAAAGAGATATTTTTTTTCAAGAACAACTTTGTTGAAAACTGAGGGAAGAGAGATTTATAATAGGCTAACATAATAAGTTAAGGAAAATATAAGGAGATAGTGACAAATAAGGTACTTGTACCTAATATGGGTGCAATTGTGTAGTGTGTTGAATTTTGGCGTATCATTTGGCGTATCATACATATGCACTGTTATGGCGAACAGTAAGTGCCTTATAGAGGTTCGAAAGGCTTATATCATATATATGTATTTTTTAACATTGGTTAAATTGCATGGGTATTGTCAGTAGTTTGTGTCTGTTTTCAGTGTGATGGCGATGAGATATGCAACTGCCCTCTTGTTTATACTTTTGGTCTGGAATTTTATTTAGTATTAAACTGCGGTACGCATAGTGTGTAACTTGCATATACAATCGTTTTTACATTGCCTACTATGTATAATGTATATAAAGTTGTATATATATATAGCGGGATTATTCGTCCACATAAAAATGTCCACACTGTAAAACGACTTTCCTATCAACAACTAAAATTGCAATTCTGAAGGTATAGAAATATTGCTCCACTCACCGTAACAGCAGAAACCACTTAAGGGCCTAACATGTATACTTCTAGATAGATAGATATATAGATATATAGATAGACATACAGACAGACATACATACATACATACAGACAGATAGACAGACAGACAGACAGACTGCAGACAGATAGAAAACGAATATGCTTAGTTTATATAGATTTGTGTCTTAAATTTCATAAGAAAGATTGAAGGAGTCAACTGAAAGTTCTAAGACCCTCATTTCATATTTAAAAAAATATATATAACAATTTTAAGCATTTTCTTTTCATTACTATACAATCAAGTGACTTATTTTTCTTTCACACATGTTAGAGTTACAATTTCATATGTTAAATGAGAAACCAAACGTGAAAATGAGTTCTTATTTTAGTCCTAGTCTTCAGTGATTCAAGTTTCTAGCCATTGATGTTGCTTCATTTGATTAGTATTCTTTCTACTCAACTCCACCCCATCCCCCCCCCCCCCTCAGACCCTCTCTCTCCAATGATTGATCCTATAACTGTATCCAAACAATCTGTGTCAAGGAAGGGTCTGTGCTAGTATTTGACAAATTTTTAAAATGTTAAAATCGGTCTTTTTTGGTGTCCAAAAATTTCTCTGAAATTTAATGGAAAAATTTAATCTGAAAAGTAAATGATAACTGTAAGCAGTTTTAGTGACAAAATGTAAGTTAAATTTGATAGAAAAACGTCAAAATAAGTTGATTTGAATTAAGATTGTTTTTGAGTGAGAAGTTGAATGATATCTAATCATATGTCAAATTCACAAGATATTCCTGTTGATAACCATGATCATAATAAATAAAATGGCAATACTAATGAAAAATAGAAAAATACCGCGGCTTGAAATTAGACATTTTTCGCTGTTTTATCACGACCAGAGACGTCAATTTCATATCCTTCATCTCAATATTATAGTTTTGGCCCCATATGGGATGTCACCACCCCCCCTCTACTCCCCCTCCCCATCCATCCATTTTCGCCAATAATTCTGACACGATCGTTATATTGACCGGTTATAGATATTCATCGCCAAAGCAAGTTGAAATGAAAAGCTTATCTTGCAACAGAAAAAAGTGCCTTTATTCAAATTCGACACAAATTGGCTTCGGCTTACTTCACTAGCGCTCTTTCACGCTCTACCTGTTTCAGAGACAAGTAAGCGTAAACCAAAGCTACAGATGAAATCATGGTATTTTAAGCGGATTATTGAATCGTACATATCGGTGATCCTATGTTCATAAACCCTGAGTTACTTATTGCTATTATATTAAAAATTTCCTAGAAAGACTTTCACTTAAGCTTTCTTCTAAAATGTCAAATATGTTCAATATCATCAACATTGAAATGAAAATTAAACAAGTCAAAATTAATAAAGAGATCCTAATTTAAAACCAATAAATTTTGATTAGTTACTCCCAATAACTCCCATTCATGAAGAGACATGCAATGTCGTGCTTTGATATTAGTCTTGTAAATCAGTCGTTGCTTCATAAGTATCTGAACATTATTACAGCCCGGTTCGCTTCGTGAACTCAAACTGATGCTAGGAATGCGAGGACAGTGTTAGTACAAGCAAACACTTTAAGTGTTTCAATTGACTACAAATATTCTGTTAAAATAAATTGAAAGTCATTGAGTGTCCTCAAAGATAATGTTCCTATTTTGTCGATATTGACACAGTCATACTGTATGACGTCATAGTATGACATCGTACTTTAAAGTTATATTTTGTGTGAAAGTTTTGTTTCACACGACCTTTGACATCGTCCATTATTGTCGCATTGTATCTGAGTTGATGAAACAGCGTAATCTAACACATAGGTGCCCGTTCACTATAACACAAGTAATTGGGTCAAGGATTGTCTAAGCCACGGGATAATTTATTTTTATTAAACTGCAACACATTCATTTCTGCTACCACTAGAGATATGAGCCATCAAGATCAGAGTAAAGTGCAAACGGCGGATTTCTTTGTACCATTTGTCGGTAAACCTTTCTGTTCATTTCTATCTTCTGTAAGATGGTTCTCGTTCTGATCTTTGTTTGACGATGTCTGTGACTCTTGTACTTGCTGTATTGCGGGCAACACTTCGATGTCTTGTTGTTGTTCGGTGTCGCGTCTTAAGATGAAATCATTGGATATCGTTGATAACTTGAAAAGGAATTCTATTTTGGGAAGAAAGTAAAGAATCAAATGAAAAAAAAATAATGATAATACAGAGTATGTGAATTAAATAGATATTATTTCATATATCGATTTGTTTTCGTTTCTCGTAATGATAAAATTGATAATATATTTGTCTGTGGGCCTACAATGTTTGGTATTGACTCATAACTTGTATTTGTCTGCGCAAGGGGAAAAATTCTTCCATAAAACAAATACTTTTTTGTTGTTTCTGTTTCGATTTCATTAATAGGGTATTTTACTATATCACAATACACGACGAAACAGTTAGTATTTAAGACGCCGAACGTGATGTGATGATGTTTCTCGCAAATTTACAACTCCGTCATATAGAAACCGTTTCGCCGTAATGTAATTATGACTTAATGAAATTATTGAATAATTATGCGCAATCGAGATCGTTTCGTCTTTGCAAAACTCAGATACGTTCGGCGTTGAAATGTTTAACACACCAAATGAACGTAGAGAGAATGTTATCCATTGTATTAGCCGTAGCTGTCGTCAGATCTGATTCATAATTTTATATTCAGGAATATATAATTCATAAATTTATATTCAGGAAATATATTTTGTGTCACTCGCTATCTTCTACTGCGATTTCGCTGGCAACAATTTTAGTTTATTCCATAAACCAGTAAAAAGGGCAATACGTTTTTTTTTTTAACGAATTAGTACTGTGAGAGTTGTTCATACGTTTCTGTTAGAAGTACAATAAGAGCGCCATCATTTTATGTTACGCCAAAAATATCGTTTACGGTATATAATGTAAAAGTTGAAAGGGAGTCAATTTAACATAGAGCCACATAGGCCGACAACCTAATAAGATCAAAGGAGTAAAGCGATGTTTTCTCGGAGGATTCAACTTACTTAAAATTCAGGAAACGCCTGTATGTCACAAACTATAGTGTAATATATATATATATGTCTTATGGGTAATGGCAGGGATCTTGAAGTTATACAAATAGTGGATGAGACATCGTCTTAATCGCATGAACGTATCCCAAATGCCACAAGAAAGAAAAAGACATTATCTCACCTTTTTCTTTATCCCCGTCTGCTTCTGTCGTTGTCTCGTCTTTGATTATCACTAGTTCGTCCGTAGAATGGTTCCTCTCTAAAATGAAATACGTTGGCATCTCACCCTTTCCCTTGACTTTAATTATACCGCGGTATTGACAGACAAACCCTGAAGAATGAAGATGTCTGTATGAAAAAAAGGGTCAATGATTGAATTATATTACAAGGTAGGGGGGGGGGTGGAAGAGTTAACTGGGGGTGGATAGCTGAAACTTTGGAAGTCGGGCAGTGATACATGTAACTTTGCTTTGAGGGGGGGGGGGGCAAACCACAAGGTCGATCTCCCACAAAATGGTTTATGATGTTTGAGGCATATAAAACCGATATTGGGGTCTACTTCACACGAAACTAGCTGATTTTTACACTTACCCCCACCTCTCCCTCTCCCTATACCTCCCCCTCTACCTCTCCCTCCTCTCCCTCTCCCTCTCCCTCCTCTCCCTCTCCCTCTCCCTCCACCTCCACCTCTCCCTCTCCCTCTACCTCTCCCTCCACCTTCACCTCTACCTCTCCCTCTACTTCCCCCTCTACCTCTCCCTCCTCTCCCTCTACCCTCTCCCTCTCCCTCCACCTCTCCCTCTCCCTCCTCTCCCTCCTCTCCCTCTCCCTTCTCCCCCTCCTCTCCCTCTCCCTCTCCCCCTCCCTCTCCCTCTCCCTCCACCTCTCCCTCTCCCTCTCCCTCTCCCTCTCCCTCTCCCTCCACCTCTTCCTCCACCTCTCCCTCTCCCTCCACCTCTCCCTCCACCTCTCCCTCTCCCTCTCCCTCTCCCTCTCCCTCTCCCTCTCCCTCTCCCTCCACCTCTCCCTCTCCCTCTCCCTCTCCCTCTCCCTCTCCCTCTCCCTCTCCCTCTCCCTCTCCCTCTCCCTCTCCCTCCACCTCTCCCTCCACCTCTCCCTCTCCCTCTCCCTCTCCCTCCACCTCTTCCTCCACCTCTCCCTCTCCCTCTCCCTCTCCCTCTCCCTCTCCCTCTCCCTCCACCTCTCCCTCCACCTCTCCCTCTCCCTCTCCCTCCACCTCTTCCTCCACCTCTCCCTCTCCCTCCACCTCTCCCTCCACCTCTCCCTCTCCCTCTCCCTCTCCCTCTCCCTCTCCCTCTCCCTCTCCCTCTCCCTTCACCTCCACCTCTCCTTCTACCTCCCCCTCTACCTCTCTCTCCTCTCCCTCTCCCTCTCCCTCTCCCCTCCCTCTCCCTCCACCTCCACCTCCACCTCTCCCTCTCCCTCTACCTCCCCTCTACCTCTCCCTCCTCTCCCTCTACCCTCTCCCTCTCCCTCCTCTCCCTCTACCTCTCCCTCCACCTCCATCTCACCCTATCCCTCTCCCCCCACCCCTCCCTCCACCTCACACTCCCCCTCCACCTCTCCCTCCCTTGTGACAGATTTATACATCGGTATTGTGTTCAGAAATAAATTATATCGAATAGATGGGCAGATGGTATATATGGACTGTTTTAATTAACACCAATCTTTATTTAAATTCAAACTAAAGAATTTTGGCTTTGAATCATAGTAAATTTTGCATCAGAGCAGGTGAATCCTATATGAATGTGTTAACTTCAAACTCCTCTTGTCCTTGAATAGCAATTAACTGAAGCCCTTTTTGATTATCTAGTGAATCTTGTACCACATATCATTTACATTTGAATGTTTGCCACAGTTTTTAAAAACTAAGAAGCTGAGGCGCCACATTTTGATTTATCACATCTATAGATGTGGAATCCAGACCGGGTTTGTTTTACTGCTAGTCCCACTCTCCGGGTTTCATGTAGCTTACATTTCATGTAAGTTATGTCATACTTAAGCCTAGAGAATTATATAAAAATTCTGCTCAAATATTAACACCAAGTAAATATGTATATTTTAATTTGTTTAAACTCGAATTCCATTATTTGAATAAATAAATAATTTTTTTAAAAAAAAATCCATTTTATTCGAAGACAGCGAACCTCCCCCCCCCCCCTTTAGGTTTGACCCAGATAGACCGAGTAAAATCTTTTCTTTTATTTCTATTGTGGCAAAGTTCGTTAATCATTATTCTAGAATTGTTACGCAATGTGAAGTGGTTCCAAACAACAACTGATGGATAAAGAGTATAGGCCGATATCAGAACATAGCGTATGATATAATGATATCCGATGATATTATAAGTCAATATTAAGTGATCATATTTCCATCAATTAAAACGAAATATTTGTTTATGCTCACTTCAATACTTCTTCACTTATGTGTATTTTAGACGGTAAACCGTGACTCTCCATTCTCGACGCGGTGTTGACGGTATCACCGAAGAGACAATACCGCGGCATCTTAGAACCGACCACGCCTGCTACAACTGGTCCTGTGTGGATACCCACCCTTATCTTGAGTGGCAAAACAAAACATGTTCATATATATATTAATTATTTAAAAACAAAGGTAAAATAACAATGAAGTAATTATTAAGACTTATACGAGCAATGTATACGTCAATTACGTAATAAACTATATTTGATTAACACGGGATGCGATCCACCTACTGTAACCTATAACAGGAATCGTCCAACGGATATAAGCAAAAAACCAACGATGCGATATGTTAACCCTGATTATATCTTAACATATACAATATCAAGACAAAATAGAACATTGTATTACAACGAACATTGTATTACGTAACTGGTGTAGAGAGAAACACAAAACAATGGAAAATAATGTGCAAAAGGACGTGTTGTAAAGAAACCCTGGTAGGGCCTTTAATGTACCTTCTTAGCCAACCCACCCCTCCCCCTGCCCCCCTTTCCTTCCTCCTTCACTCCTCCTTCTGTTCATTCCATTTATTTCTTTTATCAGAGCAAAATATAGACATAATGACAGATTACGTAATCTTCAAAAATAAAAAATAAATGAATCACATGTTGCGATAGGAAGTACTCATGAAAACCATTTCGGGCTTGAAAAGCAAAATCAATCCTACAGAAATCAGACAAAAGTAATACACAGATGCTTATGAATCCCTCCCCTACCACACCCTCCTACCACAACACTATACCTCCTGCCCCCCCCCCACACCTACAACTTTAATAGTTACTAATAATAAGATGTCTTAGTAGGCCTTTTCCTTAGAGACGCAACTGACAGACTTAACTGATAATTCTGAGGCATTCACTCCTCATTCTTTTCTCCCTTTCTTTATATTTCCTTTCCTTTCCATGTTATTTCTTGACTAGAGATCGAAACAGGTCACACTTTAAATACTGCCCTCTATTGCAGTGGCGGAGCTAGGGGTATTGGTCAGGGGGCGAGAATGGTCTGTAGGGGCGCTTTGACACTATCTAGCGGAGCGCCACCACAGGTTGGCGCGGAGCGTACATAATTTTTTTAGTAAAGATACTCCCTAGATCGCCGGAAATGACCCTTTCCGGGCCTTGCTAATTTGCAGATAAATGAAGAATAAATATGTGTCATCGCCATTTGTGACAACTCGGAAGTTTATATGGGTGTTGAAAGTACATGCGATTGGAAATAGTTTCGTACATCGGAAGTGCCGATAATCTAAGGACCGCCGTTAGAGCGTTTTGTCAGAAAATTACACCAAACAAAATGTGACAAATGTCAATAGGTAGATGAGAGCGCTATAAAAAAAGTCAATAATCGCGAATAAGTCAAAAGTGGTAAAAAGCTGAAAAGGGCGCCAGCAGTCCATTTGAATCCATCATGGGGAGGGGGGGGGGCATCCGTCCCCTGACTGTATGGACGCTCCGCCAATGATCTATTGCAATATTAGACCTCTTTGTACCTCAGCAGCTGCTCTTTAAAATCCCTCATCTTCACCTTCATATCACTCTTCATCATCCTGTCTAATTTTTCTAGTCAGTCTGGATATTTACCCTGTATTTTTCTGTTCGTTTAATTCCGCCTCCGAATAAGATCGTGGTAAGGCTTTAATATTTATATTTAATTTACGAGTAAATATAATATGACATGATAATGAGGTATCGAGGTTTTACTTCACTGTGCTACATAAATCAAATAAACAGTCGGTTGGGGAAGGTGGTCTTCGTATACGTGGTAGATGTTATCCATAATTATATCTATTTTATTTAATTATTTTATTTAATTATTTATATTATTTAATTTAATTATTATTTTAATGATTCGATATGATGATTTTATTTAATTAGATATCTGTTTTTAAGGGGTTTGGGGTAATAAGTTCAGGACAGTGTTATTATTCGATGCCTTTCTTCTTTTATTATCCCTTTACAATCCCAAAACATCAAGCCTTCATCAACAACGTCTACTACCTTCCAACACTAGCACTGCTATCTTCTCGCTTAACCTCGGCTTCTCCCGTTCCTTGTCTCTGGTTAATACCTTTGCTCCTCACCTCACAAAAGCCACAGCCCTGCAACTGCTGTAAACCCTTCTACCTTGTTCTCCTCATCTCTAGCTTTATCCTTTAATCCTATTAACAAGTCTTTACATGTCTAGGTAATCCCATGTAATCCCCTTAAGCTATCCCTAGGACATTCTTAAACAGCTATCTTCTCCTTACTTGCAGACTTCATAACATCGGTATATAATATATCTAATTTTATCTATATTATATACAACACTCTAAAAAAATAAATACACAAACTGCTTTAAAATCTTACGCAACGCATGTGTTTTTCTTACATGTTACATGTAAGTCTTACATGTGTTAGACCTACACGTTGTTTAAGTCTTATTCACACATGCGTTGTGTAAATAAATTTACACGGCATATTTTTACGGTGCATGCGTGAACGTATATTAGACATGCATATTTCAAAACACATAATGACTATATACATCATTCTATAACCCTCACTGTTAACATGATGTATCTCTGTGTTCCTATATATGTTTCAATTTCCCTTACCGTGATTGGTTCTTGCGTGTCAGGTGATTTTAACGTTTTAACGGCTTCTAACTGAGATAAACCGAACTCTGCTATACGAATAGCATGTGTTTTGGATGGCAAAGGCAGCCCACCCACTACCATATATGCATCGCCAATGGTCTCCACCTGTAACAGTATAGGAAGAATGAGCTTATTACGTCATAAATGGTATGAATAAACATAATTATTGATGTATCGTGGATGTCCTTTTCTCATTGTGTGAAGCTATACTGATATATGGCATTCAGTACCCCCCCCCCAAAAAACAAAAAAAAAACTTGCATTTAAAATTAAAAAAATTATGAGCTAGATATGTCTTTACAGTAACATTGACTGATGAAAATAAAGAGCTGTGAACATTGCCTACATGTCATTAAAGGGTTTTACAGGTACAGCCTACTCGCCATTTCTGCTTCAAATATGCTAGAAAAGTCAAATTATGGTCACTCAAATATGCTGAAAATTTAACAATCATATTCACTGCCACTCGCAAAGGAATTTAGAACTTTAACCGCCTGTATATACTTCTCAGTGCTTATCAAAGTAGAAAGAGGATGGAAAAGAGTTAAGGAATTTCTAGCTAGAAACGGGATTCGACACCCCTCCTGGCCATAAAATCCTTTGTTCTTTACTATTGTCTGTAATTTATCCTAGTCGGTGTTATTGTATTCATTTACCTATATAAAGTTAACAAAGTAAAAAACCTTCGAAAAGTACGGTATACTTTTACAAACCTTTTGAAAACTATAAAAGTTTGTGGTATCGCTTTCGCTTCAAACACAAAGTTATTCCTACTTTGTTTTAGGTTGAATAAACAATTACAAAGACAAATAGCAGACATCAAAGATCTCTTAAAGTAAAACATGTTCTCGCGATTAACAAGTCTATTTGAGCCTAAAATGACCAATGGCACTTTTATTTCTTCTTTTCAATTTTTTAAAATAAATTAAAGAAACAAAAACAGTCAAAAGTCATATAGCCGACCTTTATTTGCAGAATATACAACCATCCAAGCAGATGGGTCAAAACTTAAAAGAAAAGTCAAGAAGTATTTTTTTCAGAACGTTCTTCTCACATCCTGACATTCTAAGAAAAGAAAAAAATTCCAAGCGAATTTTTTTGTCTGTCAACATAAGGCGTTTTAAGTCATATATTATTTGCCTTTGGGAGATCAAGCCTTAGTTTATATTTCCGAGCCCTTAAACCAAATACACTGTACTTTTCGGGCGTGGAAAACCAGTATCCGTTTTAAGCTGCAGAATACTTTACTTTATATATGCTTTATCGATTTAAACCGCGGTAGAAATGCGCTTTCATTTGAAATAATTTGCCCTCTGGGAAACTTATTCTTGCAAGTATCAGACAAGATGCTCAACTCTTCTTCTTTACCAGACTTAATCATTTTAAATTCTTTTCTCCTTCTTTTCTCTAAATAAATCGCTGAAAGGGAGAATTTCTGAGCGACGAGGACAGACAGCTGCAAATGTTTGTTTTCTTCCATGAAATTTATGCAACGAATAAAAAATGCACCGCCCAAATAAACAAGAAAGCAGATTTTTACTTCACTTTGTTTTGAAGAATGTTTCCGGTGAGAACTTCGAGAATGTGATCAATAATTGCAAAGGAAGCTGGCTTAATCAGTTATATTATATCGATTTTAGATGTCAGCGGCTTATAACTATTTGTTATATTATTATTATTATTTTATATACGATAAAATATGTCAGCCTCAGTAATATTTGTTTTCACTCCTAAAATGTTCTGAAATACGAATAACATTGTAGGAATTTATTGAAACAAACTTCTGCAGTTTATTGTTCCGTCCATGGGCTTGTATTAAATTTGCCCATTTGTTGTTATTAGGCCTATAGGATAATCATATGTTTTGTTTCATATTAAATTGTTTAAATTATTTTTGATTGTAGCAGTTGTTAATGTCTCTTTTCATTACCTGTATTTATTGGCGGCGCTGTTATTGATATCCTAATTATTATTACTGATTCAGTCTTATTGTTGTTATGGCTTTGTTGTTGCTATTTATTATAATATTGTTGTTGTTTATGTTGTTGTTGTTGTGATGTTGTTGTATCACATACTTATCTTCGTCTGTACTAGGTGTCTAGGTCATGGTTTCATGTACAAAAAATCACATTTATGATTAACATGATACAAGTGAAACGCGATCGGTCTTGTCTTTAGTGCTAAGCCTATAGGCACACGTAGTGTCCACGTGTTATACTTCAGTAATATTATGGAGTGCTAAAGGGTAATAAATATACATTGCTTGAAGTGATATCAAAATTGTAACACTGTCATTCACGAGCCCATACATGTGACAGCAGTGTCATTAACAACACACAGCACGCAACATGAAACATGCAACATGCATACTGATACTATTAAAGAGCACATGCATGCCTTTACACAATGTGTATCGTACAGGCAGTTATTCATACTGGATTTTATGCAGCCGTCATGATGTATAACATGAATATCGAACTGAATTCATGAGACATGGAATATATAGGCTATGCCGAAATTCATCACAGAATGTGACGTATCTAATGCGCATAAGAAATGAAGCAATGTATATATGTCGCAATCATGGCTCAGCACGTAGTAGGACTTACACATTAAGTTGTACGCAACGGAACATATTCATTACTAAAGTCCCGGTGTTTAAACTATAGAAGTAATGAATAAAACGCAGCACTCATTTATACTATAAAAATAGACCCCAACCCTCTCGCCATTCTCCCACTTCCACCAACGTACCTCATGCAACCCCCCCCCCCCCCCCAACACACACACACACACAAAAATGGATTTTTTTTTTTTTTTTTAAATATGCTTGATGTAATGTCGCGAAACTTTTGGTCATTTTGATTGCAAACAAAATTCTACCGTGGATGACCTATTGAAGGAAATATGCCGGCTTTTTTGCATAAAGAAACATGAAAGTTTATAATATAATAGCAGGCTTACCTTATAAACATTGTGTTCATTGGTTAGTTCGTCGAAGCAGCTATAAATCTCGTTTAACATATGGACTACCTTTATCGGTTTACATTGGGCACAAATGTCGGTGAATCCCACGATATCACTAAAGAGAATGGTAACCTCGTTGTACTCTCCTGATAATAAAAAATAGATATCCATTAATCGATTTACCAATTTTATCGGTATTGATTAAGAGGTTGGGTGAGGCGTTGCAATTTCATTGGAAAATACACTAGACGAAATATCTAGTATATCTATTATGCTAAAATTGAATAATCGATATCAGTAAAAGGAATGGTTACCTCGTTGTACTCTGCTGATAATTTAAAACAAAAAATAGATATCGATTAATCGATTTACCAATTGTATCGGTATTGATAAAGAGGATGGGTGAGGCTTTGTAATTTCATTGAAAAAATACACTAGACGAAATATAAGTCTCATTGGCTAAATCGAATATTCGATATCACTGGAAAGAATAGTCCCCTGTACTTTCCTGAAATATCAAACTTAAACATCAATTTATCTATTTCATTGATATTGATAAATAGGATGGGTAAATCTTTGTAATTTTCTTTGAAAAATACACTAGATGAAGTATCAAGTCTATGGATTAGGCTAAATCAAATAATCGATATTGATGGAGAGGATGATTATCTCGTTTTAGCGTACTCTCATGCATGAAGAATGAAAAACAAAGATCAATTCATTCATTAATGCTATCGATATTTGATGAAGCGTACACAAGTCCCTATCTGTAACATTCCTGGGAATAATGCAAATGACAAAAATATGAACTTCATTTTATTTGATTATATCGATATCATTAAAGAGGCCGGTTATCGTTACATACCTCACCCTCCCCTTAAAAATATTAATATAAATATAGATTTTAAAATGTCATCTGTATAACCGATGACAACACATCCTTTAGAAAGTCTTAGACTAGCATGTCTAGAATACCCACAATGCACCGCTGCTTTTCTATTCACTTTGATTATAGCAAATCTTCCCAATATTATTGAAAATAAGATGAAGATTTATCAACCTCAGACCCTCATGTTTTTGTTTGTTTTCGGCATCAAAATAAATCAAGTTTTATTCGCAACCAGTTAATGATTTCAATTCACTTTCAACATTTGGACCCCCAGATATATATATATATTTAAAAATACTCACAATGTGAAAGACTACCATTATATTGAGAAAATTTCAAACATATTCTGCTTTAACGTCATTTCTCGAAAAAAAAGGAAAAAAAGAAGAAATAGAAAAATTGACTATTCAAGCTATTAACTAAAGGCATCTTTACAGAATTGCTGTTTATAACTTTCATCCCATAGATGTTACCTGCCTCTGTAGTTCTCCCTTCTCGCAGATTATTCGCTATTTCCTTTGGGAGCATTGAATAAAGTAAAGAATCCGTTTTCTGTTTTTCTAATTTCAAATCTGACATCAGAAGCCTCAACTCTTCTTTCTTCTCCTCCAGCTGTCTCGACAGCTCCATCTCAGCTATCCTCTGCTGATTAAATAGTATCAGGTCACGTGTAATGTCATGTGGGGCGATGTCAGAGAAGTGCATCTCTCTGTCTGTGAGGTCACGGAGGGAAGTCAGATGAGGCGAACATAAGAAGAGGAATGATTGTTGTTGTCGCATCCAAACCATTTGTCCTAAAGAAAGAAAGAAAGAAATATAACAAAAAAAAAAGGTACAAAACCTCAGATTAAATTAAAGAAATGAAATAGGTATAATTTAATGATTGGTGATTGCGTACATTATGAATGGACACCTCATTGTGGGAGACATTTCCATTTCTATCTTAGAGATCGTCGCGTAACATCTACGTTTTGTAAAACAGAGTTTAATCGGGGTCGTGGGAGGGGTACAAACTTCGAGGGGCAGTGGGGTATGTGGGTCTACTTTAAGGGCTAAAACCTCAATATCAACTCAAATCTTCCTGACAACTTTCAAGATTTGTTTGTTTGCCAAGAAAACGATGCTTTTCATTAATCCTCTAAGAAAGGGTACTTTTATCGAAAATATATAAATTTATATACGCATGGTATTTTTCGATATAACAAAAAAGGGCGTTTCGAATTGAATGGAGCACACTTGAGGGCTTTTCTTTAATGTAACATCCCTGGTATTGCTAAGGGGAGCGTTCCTTTTGCCCACGAGCTCTGCCTTCCCTGTTGGTTTTGCCTGCTGTACAATCTACACACATACATAATTTGCTAACTTATAGCTGCAATGCTCATCAAATGTTTTTCTCAAGTGACATTAACGCGAAATGAAATTTTCCAATTTAAAGGCTCAACAAAGTTACATTTACATTTATATATACAAGGAATGACTAAAATGTTACCCTCTTTTTGCCCCTGTTTCCTACTTAGTTCAAGTAAAATGTTTAAGTTTATAGTAGCCAACTCTACAATAAACAGCTTTTGCTATAAATCGCCCAAACACTAACACACATACACACGCACACACATACAGACGATTGGGATCTATAATGGGTTTCATAATGAGTCGGGAATCATTTCAACATTTTTTAACGTATAACCACTGTGTCATATGTTTTATTTTTTTACTGACGATACGGAGCAAGTAGTTAATTATAGGAAAGTCAATAATGCTGGGAGTGACGTCATCATATCTCACTGCCTCGTGACAAATCCCAGACTATAGTAGGACGGGGTTGGCGTTGAACGTAAACACGTCTAATTCACATTCCCAATGGCTATCTGCTTGATCACTTGAACGGAATTTGATGAACTCACGGATTCTTTAAACAGTGAAAAGGCCTCACTTCGGTATCAATCTTGAACTTCGAAGATAATGGGTACCTTTCATTTCTTGCATATTGCGAGGGTAAATAACATGTGGCCAGTTGAAACAGATATCATAAGTAGAAACTTTCGAGGAACTATTCTATAAATTTCGATTTTTTATTCTATTTCATTTTTATTGTATTTCTATAAATTCAACCAGTCAGAGTTTTGATTAAAACATCCATTTTTATGGTTATTTTATAAAGGTGGACGAGAAGAGACAAATATAATTGGTATATCAAACATTCGACTTAAAGTGCAGAAACTTTGATTTAACCGTCTATTTAACTGTGTTTTCTAATTTCTTTTGTAAGCCAAAGTAGGCACGGAGTGATCATTGAGACCATATAGTACGGTATATATATACATATATATATATATATATATATATATATATATATATATATATATATATATATATATATATATATATATACATATATATATATATATATATATATATATAGAGTGGTTATTCTGTGTAAAATTGTGTAAAGATTGTCAGATTCAAAGCGCCAGGGGTGCATTCTGTACAATCTTAATACTTGGGTAGTACGCCCTTAATGACAGTTATTCAAAGCCAATTTACACGCTTTAACACACCAGTAGAATCACTGTGGTCGAGTGGTACGGGCTTAGGTTCGTGACACGAAGATCCGGGGTTCGATTCCTACCTTCGCCTGATGAGTCCCAAAAGGACGAAACCGGTCGTGAAGTGGAATTTTTCTGGTGTGTTATTCTTTATTGATTTACTATATATATATATTTATATATATATATTGACACATTCTATATGTTTTATACCTCCTGTTGAATATTCATTAACTGATTAATTTTCAACCAATAATATGCAATTAATGATAAATGTATGAACCATTGACGAGAATCACAATACATAATTACTGGTCCACGTCTTTTTACGAAATGGTATTCAATAAGAAAAGTTATCATAAAAACTATTATTTTTTTTATCTCCCCTCGTATACATCGAAAATATAAATTATGACGATTCATTTCAAGATAGACGATTGTATAGTTGATATAATTTGCAGAAAGAGAGAGAGAGGGGTGTGGGGTGGGGTGGGGTGGGGGTGGGGCGGAGAGAGATTAACCTACCTCTGAAACATATGGAAAGACGCAATGCGTTTCTTTTAATCCTCTCTGTCTTAAGATTAAGCATAAATATGACCTCCTGGAACTTTTTAATATTTTCACACGTCAACTTAATCTCTGGATGCACCAAATCAAAAATGTCTGTCATTGGTGTATTTTCGATGTCTCGGTCAGAACAGAACGATTTGAGTTTGTTCCCTCCTTGCCTGATTAACATGTGTTTGTCGAAGACCACGTGATAAGGGAACGATTCACAAAACGTCTTTTTGTCCACTAAAAGTACGTTGACCTCTGACGTCATCGTGGCGGATGTCTTACGAGTCTTCGTTGCTACGGGCGACGGCGATTTAGAAATATCGCCATTTCTTATCACGTTTCCGATTCCGATTTCTTCAAACTCGCTGAAGAAACATTCATCGTGTTTCTTGTAGAATGCTCCTTTGCTGGCCTCGAAAATTGGTACCCATTCCTGACAACGAGAAAAAAATTACTTAGGTCCATATTAATACATTATGTTGGCTAATAGGCTACTGTTGGATTTACAATAACATCTTGTAGGATTACCAGCAACATGTTAGTAATAACATCAACATGTTAGTGTTGGCAACCGTGTGTTATGTTTAACATGAACGTGTTTAGGACCGGTGTCCTAACATCTTATATAATTACCAGCAACATGTAATAACCTCAAAATGTTAGTGTTGGCTACCATGTGTCATGGTTAACATCCACGTGTGTAGGACGGGTGTTGGTATTTCAAAATGTTGGGATGATCATAGATACATGGTTGAAATAACGTCAACATGCACGTCGTGTTTGAATTACCTTTAACATGTTATTAATATTAATGTTATACAAAATGTTAGGAATACCATGAACGTGTTAGACAAAACTTCAACATGTATATAATATGATTAATATAAACATTTTAGGATTGATATCGATATGTTGGGTTTGTCATGAACATGTTAGCAATGTATCCAACATGTTAAAATGATATCGACATGTAAAAATGATCATTTATCATTTTGAGAGTACAACAAATAAGTCACAGTCTTCGTATCTTTTAGAAAACTACAGTCGTATTATGACGTCACAGGTCACTGTGGATCACGTGATCATCATACCGCTTTTCGGGAAAAGCCCAATTGTTTTTTTTCAAAACATCGACAAGTTTAGGATTTTTTTTTCAGCCGTTTTCAAGATCGGATGGACTTTATTTTTCAGATGTGTAAAACGGAAACAAACAAAAATTCTCGTAAATAAAATCGTATTTTTTGGGGTTAATGCTGAAAGGTCATTATCGTTCATCTTTAAAGCATGTTCCGTTGAATTTTATAATGTAACGGTATTCCTTACTTGCTGCTGTTACATGTTGAAATGTTGATATTAATCCCAACTTGTGTGTTAATGTAAAGTATGAAATGTTATTGTGAATTCTAATATATTGATCTTAACCATAACATACTGAATGTTTTACCCAACATATTTGTTGTAACTCTCATTTTTGTATGCTATATACATGCTCACAATATCGCATCTTACTCATGTTTTTTGACCATTTTGATACCAAAGTATCAAAAATAGTTGTTTCTATTTCTGACAAAGTAAAAATATAAACAATATTGTAACGTGTTGATACACGTTATGTCGGTCAGTTTTTAAGTCCGGTTTTTGAAAGGGACATTGCAGTGGCCGGAATTGACCGGTTAAGACAACTTTGTTGACAAGTTTCTGCCTCTCTAGGTTGAAATCCCATCGTCGTAGCAGTTTATATGGTGAAGATATAAAATTGTCAAATTCAGTGATATTTTATGATATTATCTGGCACCAGCAGAGTGGATAATCTCATCATGGGAACTGAGCCAAGAATCTGAACTATTATTAGCCTTAAATGTGATATCGACAGACGAATAGAATGTTTTTTTTTTAAATTTATAAGAAAGTTGCCGATTAATGGAAAATCTATACCTAGAGTACATTGACATCTAGGCGAATATTCCGAGTTTAACCGCTGCCCACTTCACGGATAAAATCAGCAGAAAGATTATAACAGCCTAAATTAATAAAGAAGTTTGAAGAACATTTACAGTGATGACGTTATAACATATGGTCTACGGTGACCCCGCTCATTGCAGTAAGGGAAGCTTGGATCAGGCAAATATGTGTTATATCACTGATCTAAGAATTAGTGATAAGATAAACATATTGGATTATTTTATTATAGATAGTGCGGAATGTTTCTCTCTTCAAGATAAATCTGTTATTGTCTGTAACATAAATATGTATATATAAATATATGTTACCGCTTACCGAATCTGGTATGTACCCCATTTCACCTAACGGGGGGAGATTAAAGTCCAGAAAGTGAATAAGGAATATATAATGTTCCTTGGTGGTCGTAATCTCGTCGGCTTTATTAACGCTGTTGTTCAGCAGACTCACTTCAATCTCTGTGTTAAAGATGATTCTAGCCACGCCTCGAACACTACCTGTTGTTAGGAGATCAATAAAAGAATTATCTCTGAACGAGTCCTATTTAACGTGACTTTTATTTTGAAGCAAACGGAAGTATGGGGTAGGAAAGGGGGGGGGGAAGGGAATACAGTGCGGAACTATTGTCAATTAGGGGTTTCGGGAAAGTGTTAAGAGGGCAGGGAAAATGTAGGTTAAGCAAAACGCATTTCTATGTTTCATAATATATACTTAAGGAAATATAAAGCGTGATAAAGAGGCTTGGTTACATAATTATTTCCCTGACCCGACCTGATTCCGGACACTTCTCCTAGCGGAACTTGTGTCGCTATAACATTGGATCAAAATGTTTTCTTATAGACTGAGTATGACATGCCAAAGATTGATGCAAAAATAAATGAGTGTGTTGTATTTTTCACCTTTTTTTATAAAGAATTTGATCATTTTGCCCAGAGCTGATAAATAGTTGGTTTTTATTGAAGAACCTTTTAAGTTCAGTCGTCAAGTTATAAAAGATTTAATTTTACCAATCCTTCTATCAAGCTGTGTCAGATTCAAAGAGTTGTCCTTAATAGACGATTGTTATTTAGCGAGAAAAAAAATAACTTTCTCATTTAATTTAACGACAATCTTCGCCAGAGTTCACCATCATCCAACTGTGAGTGCAGACGGATGAGGATGGAATCTTCGTCAAAGTTCTTCAAATTAGTATTTCTATGATCATAAATAGCTTGTGATTAATTAAGATTCGATTAAGATATTCATCTCGAGGAATAGCATTTTTCTCTTTATATTGGTATAGTTAATCACATAAACATGTTATAATTTCTTAACATGTGTTACATTTATGACCAGTTGCTACTGAAAAGGACTTGCAAAAAAACAAATTTAAACACACGATCCTATACATAACGATTGACTGAACTAACCAAACTATACTAGTCAAACATAGGGACAGTTGTTTAGACTCCTAACCAGTCATTAGTTTGAAACAGCCTTTGACTAATGAAATTCGTCTGTTAGTAATTTTTCCTCAGTAGCATCTGCTGACAGGTCTAACATGTGTTACGGTGTCATAACACACTTCAGTTTATACTGATAAACGGTTATCTCTTATTCACATAATAATAATAAGAAGAAGAAAAATCTATGAATACCCGGTCAAACTTAATCCCTTTATCAACTGATCAAGAAATTCTTCCGCTATTGGTCATAAATATTAAATGTGCTTTCCTTTGTCATCTTTGCTGTTTCAAACGCTTCTTTCCCAAAAGTCTTCCAATGATTTAATCTTAGCGAATTATTTTTCGTCGTTCATTTGAATTGTACTTTCTTTCACCTATAAAGGAAATTCAAAGTTCAAATATTCATACATATTTCTTTATATGAATAGGATTTGGATATTTTGGTATTTTTCAAAACGAAACAACCTCCTGCACTTTTAGAGAAAATACAAGAAAACAAAAAAACAAAACTAGAAAAGAAATAAGATCACAAAGGTAGAGACTTTGTTTACAATATAGCATTGCTCCAAGATTGTAACTATTGGTCTACTAAAAAAATAGATTAAATATTTAACCTTTTTCGGTTCTTCTCATTGTCTTTATTAAAAATGGAAAACTTTACTTGAACTCAACTTTGTGCATTGCAACACAATTTCAAACGTCACTAAACTAAACTTTCCCATGGCCAATCAGCACTCGAGATAAAAATCACACGAGGCATTTACCATGGTGATGTAAGGAAATACAATTTTTGTTAGAAATTAGCTGAATTTTAAAACAGCAAAAGATTTTTCAGCAACATGTTAGATGGAAATAAAAAAGATCTGTCTTTCGGATACGAGATACTTTATGCCCAAACTTCTTCATGCAACTATCATACGTTATCCATCTATAGTAAAGGGCATGACTAATTAAATGTAGGCTACTTCGATCACTGAAAGCAAGGGATGGGAAAAAGACTCCTATCCTGAGAGATAACATTCTTATTGCAACCTCGAATAATACTTTAAGAAATTAAGAATACGGAAAAGAAACAAAAGAGAGACACTATTCAGGGTTTTAATGAACTTAATTACTAATTAGGAGTATGCAGATGACCTTTTCCGAGGCCACTTTGATTTACCTGACACATATCCACATATACCTCGTCTGTTGGAATAGTAATGTAACAAAATGTCTCCATCTGTTAACTTCTCCACTCTGAAGGATGGCACCACCATTTCTGGGTACATCGTCTTCATGTAGGCACTGTGGAGGTAGTCCAGGTTCCCCAGGAAGTCTTCCAGTGTCTTTCCCAGGGTCCTAAAAAGTGTGTCATAGCCAGAACTCATACACCAGACAACCCAATGTACACCAAAGA
The DNA here is from genome assembly GCF_037975245.1 of Apostichopus japonicus. Classification (NCBI taxonomy): domain Eukaryota; kingdom Metazoa; phylum Echinodermata; class Holothuroidea; order Aspidochirotida; family Stichopodidae; genus Apostichopus; species Apostichopus japonicus. Next base: position 4,513,985 of record NC_092572.1, read on the forward strand.
GCTGCCAAATGTCATCTCGTGACATGCCTGTAAGACAATATTAGACTACAAGTTGAGGTATAACGCTCATGTCAAGACATAAAGGTGTGTTTTACATACAGACCGAGGACACCATTGTTCTTTACCATTGTTCAAATTCATTTACCCTAGCTTTAACAATACCGGTTAACAATAGAATTCATGTGAGGACGTGGTGATTTTTTTTTTTCAAATGACGTCCGAGGACTTGGAATTGTTCAAGTCCTCAGAATACAGAACAAGTGCAACGGAGTCATAACATCTGTTTACGAAACATTGTTCTAAATTCATGTACTAGCCTTAACAATACCGGTTAACAATAGAACTCATGTGAGGACGTGGTGATTTTTCTTTCTTCAAATGATGTCAGAGAACTTGGAAATGTTCAAGTCCTCAGAATACAGAACAAGTGAAACGGAGTCATAGCATCTGTATAAGAACCATTGTTCTAAATTCATGTACTAGCCTTAACAATACCGGTTAACAATAGAGCACATGTGAGGACGTGGTGATTTTTTTCTTCAAATGATGTCAGAGAACTTGGAAATGTTCAAGTCCTCAGAATACAGAACAAGTGCAACGGAGTCATAACATCTGTATATATGAATCATGGAAGCAACCAATCAGTGAGTCCTTGCACTCCGTACATTGCTGTAGATTAGTTGTATTGCACTTACAGCCTCACTCATAATCAGGAAAATCTTTTGTTTACGGATAACCGGATTGTGATTACTTCTACACGTTCCCTTCGGATATATACACCATTAAGTCTTCATCGATATAAAAGATCGTAAATCCTTTTAGGAGAAAAGTCTTTTAAATGGTATCATATGATGTTAAGATATAAGCTAGGCTCTCTGACTTGTTGACGAGAGAATTTAGAAGAAGCTGGATGGAAGACTGTTCTTAACATGAGAGAATCAAACGAGCACGAAACTAGATTCTCTCTTTATTTGACTTCCTGCTCTCTTTCTCCAGAGGCGTCTCTAGATAAACAAGCTTGTTTTAGTTTATACAATTTAAAACTATAGTCGTGTAAGGTATGCATAATGTAACACGCGATCACAAATATGCGTTGTGGCATATCTAATAAACCTAATGGTTTTGTATAAATGAAGTGAGATCCTATAGTCAAAGAGAGTGTACACCGTTTGATTTGGGACTCTATCTTCATCCCCGCCCCCCCCCCCCTCCCTCTTTGCTCGAATTTAAGTCTCCGAGTTGGATCTGGATTACAATTTCGTTCACACGAGAGACCGATGTAAAACTCGGAACTCCCTGTTTGGTACTATACGTTGATGTATGGTGTAAACAACAGACCTGCACACGAGTGTACCTTGTTGTATACAAGTAGAATAACGTTGAGTACGAGAAAAATTCCCCTTGTTATGAGTACAAAACCGAGTACCGCTTAAAGGACTACTTAATCTTGCACCAATATCTATATACTAGATTTAAAAACTGCCTCGAGTACCAGTTCGAGTACAATTCCATAAAGGTGAGTACAAGTACAAACACCCACGCTAGCTTACGAGTACAAGCATACGAACTCACGTAAAGGTCTCGTATACAGATCATATACTGGTACGATATTATCAGGGAGCTGTTTCACTATCCGGGTATTTTCCAGTATATAAAGTGTATAAATGTACAAGACGATGTTTCCGCTTCTTTGGTGGTTTGTCTTTAAAGGGAGTGTTAGCTCAGTGGTTAACGCTGGTGCCTTGCAATCATAAGGTCCCGAGTTCGAGTCACTCCAAGATTAATGTATGTCGTCCAGTTACAGATTTATTGACAATTGGCAATTAATTATCATGGACGTTAAAATATGAATCTAAGAGACTGACTTCGGTCAGCTTGCGGCTTTGATAAGCCAATGATGGCTTATTCGCGAGTTCCTGCATGCTTGCAGGAGGATCTAAAATACATACATACATACATACACGCATACATACATACATACATACATAACCTCACACTCCGATCATTACGAAAAATTATCATTCCTCTCAAGGGAATTCTAAGAATTGTTTTAAAAGTCTTACGAGTTTGAAGAGACAAAGTGAATGGTCTCTGCGCGTGGTTTTCAACATTTTGAGGATTAATGAATTATATTTGTTATTAATAAGAACATTTCATTTTGTCGAAATTTAATGGAACTTAAGGCAACGTTGCTTATGTGTTGCTTAGAGCGCTGTAGTATAACTGCTAAGGATATATGTTCAACTTTAGCAGTGATTATTACATTGTTATGGGAGTCAAATAGAATAAAACGAGCAAAACTGATGAACGGATGGAGGGGTGGGGAGGGGAGGGGTGGGGTGGGGCGGAGGTGTAGATTGATATGATAGGAAAAGATAATTCAGTTGGAACATTATTTTCATTCCTTACTCACCGAGGATGGTAGTTGCTGAATCGATCAAGTCGTAAGTGGGTTGATCTTCATAATTTTCGAAAGGATTGAAAATGTTATTACTATGATCTTGCCTGTTGATTAAGTAAAGTAAAGTTAAGTAAAACTTATTGATATTCATCATAAAATGACAATTTAATAAAATGGACTACACCATCTCAAAAATAGGTTAAAAAAAAGTTATCTATATATCATACAATTCAAAGTCTTAATACTTATAGGTAAAAATGATCGCCTAAACCGTTCTGTCCGCATACGTGGGATCGTGTAAAATCTACGTGGTTTCATGTAAAAATCAAAGAGAGGGTGATCGGAATCCTCGACTATAGAAGAAGCACACTGACATATTATACGATCAATAAAATCATCCGTGATGGTAGAATACAACTTGATGGATTTATTCAAGAAGTCTTGATTAATAAAAAATATAACAAAATATAATAAAAAGATGTAGTTAAATATAATAAAAAGATATAATTAAATATAATAAAATAATAAACTAAAGTAGGGAAATGAAGATATATTGGTTAAAATCCAAATTGAGTATAAATCGAAGGTTATGGACCATTTTATAAGTCAATGATTACATCTTAACTAAACAATAAAAGTGGCAAAAAAATCCGTTCAAACTAAGACTGTAGTTTACAATTTTAGAACTCGGATGAAGAATAATTATTCTAGATTCCGTTTTCCTCTTTCTCTGGATATTTTATCAGCAGATCGCTAAACCGGATGACGTATCTTTTGTACCCAAAGTTTATTTACAAATTTGGTCCACAAGTCTTTCTTAGTTTTGCTCAATTTAAACCCTCCTTGCTACAGTTCTTAAATTGTCTTCTATTTGTAGTATAAAGCTGCAGCCATTGGTGTACATTGTACTTATTCCATTTCAGGAACATTGTGTTAAAATTAGAGATGGTTTCCTTACAATCACGATTTTTTGAAGTGGAAATCTCTTGACAATATTTTCTACTGAGCCAAATATAATTATCAGCACTAGCTATGACCTCTGCGCCATAAATTGATAAACTTGAGATCAAAAGCTTAAAAATATGGAGCCTTTTGATTTCATTAATGTTATCATTTTGTTTGTAGGCTGGTGAATGGACGGTTCGCTCTAAAGCAGGGGTTCCCTAACTGGGGTGCATGAACCCTCAGGGGGTGCGTGGGTCAATCCCTGGGGGTTCGTGAGACGTTTTGAAAGTCAAAACTAGAGTACTTTTTGTTGAACTAAAATCTGATATATCATATAATTTAGTAATGCACAAAAGTCGTACCTCTTTTCGCGTTCCATAGGCATATGTTGCCATAGTAGTACCGTACCGTGCATGTGATAAATGACTGAATTATGAAACAGACACAGGCCGCATGACTTTGGTGAAGATGGTGTACGCATGACAGTATGTCGTGAAGATAAAGAGCTGATCTGATCTTGAAGTTTCCAAATAAATATTTTTTCATCACTTGTTTTTTTTTTTTCATTACAATATTACACTATGAACTTGATCTTTTACGAAGCACTGTTATGCGTTTTATAGTATAAAACTGACTAATGACTCAGATTTTGTCTCGAAAAGTTGGGGGTTCGCGGACAACTCTGACATCCACAGGGGGTTCGTGGGGGGATAAGTTAGGAAAACCCTGATTTAAAGGGATCTACTCTTGGCTTAAGTGTTTGCTTTGAAAAAAAATTCTAAAAGTCGTATGCATTTATAGATCAAAATCAAATTCTCGTTCCATTTTGTATCACGAAGAAATGACTGTCTTTTTAATGTTGGGATATTTTGCAAATGCACCTGGCAACAGTAGAGAGAATGACGTCATCAGGACAGTTGAGCTGAAAATGTCTTCGCCTTTCTTTTACAACATTTTCTACAAAAGAGTTGCAATTTAATGAAGCCTATAACTACGGAGAAAATTGACAGATTATATAAGACACATTATAAATGTATCAGGTTTCAAAGAGTAATCAACAAGAAGTATTTAATAGCCTTAGAAGAGGATTTAAAGAACAAGTACCTCTCGATGACGTCTGTATGACATTTCAAATTTGTTGAGTTACGACTGATATTTCAATATTCTCTAAGCGATAAAATCACGTAACCAATAAAAATAATTACCAGATAAGTTGCCATTTTTCTTCTCCAAACTTCTTAATAATCGCCTCTTTCAGATTACTGTTGATGATACCATACTGTAAAAAGAAGCGAAAAAGAATGCATATGTGTAAACACATAGATGACCATACCACTATATGTGTAAATACATAGATGACCATACCACTATATGTGTAAATACATAGATGACCATACCACTATATGTGTAAATACATAGATGACCATACCATGATATGTGTAAATACATAGATGACCATACCATGATATGTGTAAATACATAGATGACCACACCACTATATTTTAAATACATAGATAACCATACCACCATATGTATAAATATATAGGTGACCACACCACGATATGTGCAAATACATTAGATGACCATACCACCATTTGTATATATAGATGACCATACCACCAAAACTGCGACTTTCCCAAATGTTTTCATTTGAACGCGCTATCAGTATCGTAGCGCGTTACCGCCGCTGTATCCTGTGTGGCATGTAGACATTTTTGTCAATTCCAAAGCCCGTCAATAAACCCAAGTTTTCACACATTACTGGATCATACCAGGCACAATGTTGTTCTATGTAGCCTAGTTGAATTAATCATTTGCCCAGACCTAACAGTTAGGTTCAGGCTATACGTATAGTGCAGGTTAAGCTAGATCTAGGTTTAGTGTATGTTTGGTTTATGCTCCTCATTTTTACTAGGCGTGTAACTAATGACTGGGTACTGGTATAAAATATATATTTGACATTAAACCACGTGACCGTTGACCTCGGTTCCCATGACAACCACATATTTTGATGATATTTGGCAATGCCATGATACATGTGAATGTTCCATGTCTCTTCAATGTTCCCCTTGGAGTTATAGCAAAAACTCGATTCTAACTAAATTTGACCTTTGACCTTTGGTTCCGGGAGTCTGCGAGACACAAGGGTTTACACTTGATAACTTTCCCACAACGTTTGATAAAAATCGGTACAGTCGTTTGGGAGGAGTTTTTGACACAAGATTGGACACACACTGACTGACAAGATGACAGACACGATGACAGACACACACGCACACACGCACACACACACACGCACACACACCCACATGTTTTGACCCCCTCCCCCTCAGACATGGACTTCCGGTCACCCTGAGGGTACCCCACCATGGGTGACCTCCAAAAAGTAACTACTCAGGAAAATTAACCATTACCCTACGAACTGTTGCTATGGCAACTGACATAGCCGTTTATGGCTCAGCTGGCAAAGGAACTACAATCTATCATCCTCCCTTTGTGAGCGATGAGATTAAAACAAGATAAATAGTAAAGGAAATTAGTCTGCGAGAGCTTATACTTTCAAGTATTTCATGTTTTACTTTTTGACTACAGTTTCTGAGTCTTAAAAGTTTTGCATTATCATAAAACATCACAAATGTCAAACCACTAAACAGACTAAAAGGATAAATAGTTGAATCGGAAAACAAAACAACCAATGTTACGAGATCTGTTCGAGCGATAAAGGTTATCATCAATTAATGGTTGTCAAGATTTAACGAGATGTGAAGGAAGTGCAATGGCGACCTGTCGTTCCTATTAATGATCTTAATGTTATTCAGAAGTCACAATGTTTAAAGCAACTCATTAAGGTTATCGTTTCAGTGTGAAATGTGGTATAAACCGGTATACGGTACTTGGGGATACTTGTCGGTAATTCGCTCAAGGGATGTACAGCTGTATAGTTAATCGAATGTAGCCAATTACACTTTATGTCTTTCTTTGTTTTAATTAAACCAGCGTTTATTTACGATTAGGCTTTATTGATTGAAGTTTTCTCCAAGCATTTAGACAGCCGTCAATCATAATAAAAAATACATATTTTTCTATCTAAACTAATTAATACTTCATATTTGTTTGTATAGCAGCTGTAATGCGTCTTAACTTTGGGCATGCCAGTAGGCGAATAAACGTTAATGTTGATTTAGTGTTTAGGCGACAAATTTTGCATCCAGTTATGATAATTTTCTTTCATATCAACTTTATATCTAAATCGAATTGCTAGTTAATCAGCCATTTTATTGTTGCAAAAATAAGATTATTTTAGTAATAACAATAAGAGATACATAAATGTTGTCGTCTATGGTATAATTATATTTACATGGACCAGCTATATAGGTATACATTTGGCACACAACCTGCAGATCATGCAAACACCTTCATCCAAACCAGACTGTTTGAATAGAGATTAACAAATCTAATGCAAGTATATCATAAATTAAGTTGTTCAACTTTATTCTTAGTGCAAAAAAATAAAAGTGAGGATCTTGTATATGCCTTACACCAGTCTTAAAAACCAACTTGCAAAATTGCACTGGATTTTAACAGCAATTTACATTTTGCTTTAAATATGTTCTAATGGGGAACCACTTTAAACAGAAGTAAAAACTCTTAATTCGGAATAAACGTCGGTTGGTCATGTCATGGTAAAGATGATGAGTATACTGCTGAGTGGCTCTCAAGCTTTATGGCTCTTGTCTTTTAAGTATGACACCCAAATAAATATTCATTAAACTACTTGAGGCGCGCTCAAGAGATAATATTGGATTCATAAAAAATCGCTCTTATTTCAAAATATACGTTGCTCGTAGGCCATGTCACGTAAAATTATGATTTATATGAGTTTATATTCAAAAGTTGATTGCCTGAAACGAGACTTAGGACCGAACTTATGATAATCCTTCCACTACCTAAACCAACAGCCTCGGAGTATACCGGCACAACCGTAGAGAAATATATATGGTAATCAATATACATTACGCTATTATGCTCAGTGGTGTATGGAAAACGCCAAGTGTGTGTATGTTTGTGTTTGTGTATGTATATGTTATGTGTGCTACTGAGATTAGAATCTAATAACCACGGACGAACCCAGGATTTCAAAAACAAGGGGGAGGGTGGTCCTGGGGTCGTTGAATCAGGACAAAATGATAGGTCTATTGTTAGGTCTAAACGGAAGGGTTTAATAAATAACTACTTTAGAATTGTTGCGTGCAGTTGAAGAAAGTAGAGGGAGTTTGCTTTCTCCATGCCCCCGCTCCCTGGGTCCGCACCTGATAACAGTTCCTTGGTGAAATGATTTAAGTCAACCCATGCTGCCATTTGCATTATCTCACGACCAAGAAACAGATAATATCTGCTCATTGAAAATCGAATATTTCTAGAAAACGTTTGAAGTTAGTCAGTTCAAAAACGTCCAGGGTGAAATATAACATATAATTCTACTATCTGAAGAAACTTCAAACATTTATTGAACCAAAGTTTCTATTTAAACTTATGCACCATTAACTAAGAGATGTTAAAAAGGCTAAAACATGATGACAAAGATAACTTTGAAGAAAGCACGGTTGACCTTCGACATATACTTATCTTTCCATGATAATCGATGTACTAAGACGTCTGGCTTTTCTCTATTGGTCTCTTTCTCTCTTAAAGCATCCTGACACACTTTTTACTTAAGGATATTTTCAATAGACCTTATCATTACTGAAAAAATCTCCAGCAGTGCTTTTTTTAATGTTTCCTTTTCGTAACATAGACAGATGTTACTAGAACCACAATTATTGTCACATTTGCCTTGAGGATCGGATAATGTTATACTGAAAATGTTTCCTTCCTGTATGGGAATGGTTACTTACCTTGCATTACATAATCTTTTTGTCCATTTGTTATATGCAGTTTAAGTTAGACTAGATGCTGTGCACGCAAAGCAGTTTTACTGGCCTATATAAGTTTGACTTGAAGCAAACAATTTTCGTAAGATTTTTAACACCTGCTTTTGTGATTGACATTTTGCATTGAAACACCATATATTTGATCACTGATTTCAAGCAGTATCTTAGGCAGGTTTAATAAAGCAATATTTTCAAAACTTCTCAGGCGCTTTGAAATTTTGAAGTAGAAATCGAGACCGCGTGGTCGCATGTTGTTATTTACACATATTTACTACAAGTACAAAAATGGTGGTTCGGCTCTGGTTAAGAACTCTCATACGAAAAGCAAACATAACATGGATGGGTATCACAGAAAAAATTGAGAGACACACAGTTCACACACACACAAACACACAACAAAACAGAGCGAGTTTTCGATCCTCGGACCTCTGGGTTATGGGCCCAGCACGCTTCCGCTGCGCCACTCTGCTTATTGTAAATACTGAATGGATAAAGAAACCAAATACTACATATGATACAAAAGTCAGCAAAGAATCAGAACACCAAAATTGATGTTACAAATAATCGATTGGTTCAGTCCTGTTTCAAAAATGCGAAAATAAAACGTAATTAGCAGAGCGAGGTTTCGATCCTCGGACCTCTGGGTTATGGGCCCAGCACGCTTCCGCTGCGCCACTCTGCTTATTGTAAATACTGAATGGATAAAGAAACCAAATACTACATATGATACAAAAGTCAGCAAAGAATCAGAACACCAAAATTGATGTTACAAATAATCGATTGGTTCAGTCCTGTTTCAAAAATGCGAAAATAAAACGTAATTAGCAGAGCGAGGTTTCGATCCTCGGACCTCTGGGTTATGGGCCCAGCACGCTTCCGCTGCGCCACTCTGCTGCTTGAAAATATTGAATGGAAAAAGAAACCAAACACTACATATGATACAAAAGTCAGCAAAGAATCAGAACACCAAAATTGATGTTACAAATAATCGATTGGTTCATTCCTGTTTCGAGATTGTGAAAATAAAACGTTACTAGCAGAGCGAGGTTTCGATCCTCGGACCTCTGGGTTATGGGCCCAGCACGCTTCCGCTGCGCCACTCTGCTGCTTGAAAATACTGAATGGATAAAGAAACCAAATACTACATATGATACAAACATCCTCAAAGAATCAGAACACCAAAATGGATGTTACAAATAATCGATTGGTTCATTCCTGTTTCGAGAATGTGAAAATAAAATGTAGTTAGCAGAGCGAGTTTTCGATCCTCGGACCTCTGGGTTATGGGCCCAGCACGCTTCCGCTGCGCCACTCTGCTGCTTGAAAATACTGAATGGATAAAGAAACCAAATACTCTATATGATACAAAAGTCAGCAAAGTATCAGAACACCAAAATGGATGTCACAAATAATCGATTGGTTCAGCCTGTTTCAATAATGTGAAAATAAAATGTAATTAGCAGAGCGAGGTTTCGATCCTCGGACCTCTGGGTTATGGGCCCAGCACGCTTCCGCTGCGCCACTCTGCTGCTTGAAAATACTGAATGGATAAAGAAACCAAATACTCCATAATATAAAAAAATCCTCAAAGAATCAGAACACAAAAATGGATGTCACAAATAATCGATTGGTTCATTCCTGTTTCAATAATGTGAAAATAAAATGTAGTTAGCAGAGCGAGGTTTCGATCCTCGGACCTCTGGGTTATGGGCCCAGCACGCTTCCGCTGCGCCACTCTGCTGCTTGAAAATACTGAATGGATAAAGAAACCAAATACTCCATTTGATACAAAAATCCTCAAAGAATCAGAACACCAAAATGGATGTTACAAATAATCGATTGGTTCAGTCCTGTTTCGAGATTGTGAAAATGAAACGTTATTAGCAGAGCGAGGTTTCGATCCTCGGACCTCTGGGTTATGGGCCCAGCACGCTTCCGCTGCGCCACTCTGCTGATTGTAAATACTGAATGGATAAAGAAACCAAATATTCCATTTGATACAAAAGTCTTCAAAGAATCAGAACACCAAAATGGATGTTACAAATAATCGATTGGTTCATTCCTGTTTCGAGAATGTGAAAATGAAACGTTATTAGCAGAGCGAGGTTTCGATCCTCGGACCTCTGGGTTATGGGCCCAGCACGCTTCCGCTGCGCCACTCTGCTGATTGTAAATACTGAATGGATAAAGAAACCAAATACTCCATTTGATACAAAAGTCTTCAAAGAATCAGAACACCAAAATGGATGTTACAAATAATCGATTGGTTCATTCCTGTTTCGAGAATGTGAAAAGGAAACGTAATTAGCAGAGCGAGGTTTCGGGCCTCGGACCTCTGGGTTATGGGCCCAGCACGCTTCCGCTGCGCCACTCTGCTGATTGTAAATACTGAATGGATAAAGAAACCAAATACTCCATTTGATACAAAAGTCTTCAAAGAATCAGAACACCAAAATTGATGTTACAAATAATCGATTGGTTCAGTCCTGTTTCAATAATGTGAAAATAAAATGTAGTTAGCAGAGCAAGGTTTCGATCCTCGGACCTCTGGGTTATGGGCCCAGCACGCTTCCGCTGCGCCACTCTGCTGCTTGAAAATACTGAATGGATAAAGAAACCAAATACTTCATAATATACAAACATCCTCAAAGAATCAGCACACCAAAATGGATGTTACAAATAATCGATTGGTTCAGCCTGTTTCGATAATGTGAAAATAAAATGTAGTTAGCAGAGCGAGGTTTCGATCCTTGGACCTCTGGGTTATGGGCCCAGCACGCTTCCGCTGCGCCACTCTGCTGATTGTAAATACTGAATGGATAAAGAAACCAAATACTCCATTTGATACAAAAGTCTTCAAAGAATCAGAACACCAAAATTGATGTTACAAATAATCGATTGGTTCAGTCCTGTTTCAAAAATGCGAAAATAAAACGTTATTAGCAGAGCGAGGTTTCGATCCTCGGACCTCTGGGTTACGGGCCCAGCACGCTTCCGCTGCGCCACTCTGCTGCTTGAAAATACTGAATGGATAAAGAAACCAAATACTCAATAATATAAAAAAAATCCTCAAAGAATCAAAACACCAAAATGGATGTTACAAATATTCGATTGGTTCAGTCCTGTTTCGAGAATGTGAAAATGAAACGTAATTAGCAGAGCGAGGTTTCGATCCTCGGACCTCTGGGTTATTGGCCCAGCACGCTTCCGCTGCGCCACTCTGCTGATTGTAAATACTGAATGGATAAAGAAACCAAATACTCCATTTGATACAAAAGTCTTCAAAGAATCAGAACACCAAAATGAATGTTACAAATAATCGATTGGTTCAGACCTGTTTCGATAATGTGAAAATAAAATGTAATTAGCAGAGCAAGGTTTCGATCCTCGGACCTCTGGGTTATGGGCCCAGCACGCTTCCGCTGCGCCACTCTGCTGATTGTAAATACTGAATGGATAAAGAAACCAAATACTCCATTTGATACAAAAGTCTTCAAAGAATCAGAACACCAAAATTGATGTTACAAATAATCGATTGGTTCAGTCCTGTTTCAATAATGTGAAAATAAAATGTAATTAGCAGAGCGAGGTTTCGATCCTCGGACCTCTGGGTTATGGGCCCAGCACGCTTCCGCTGCGCCACTCTGCTGCTTGAAAATACTGAATGGATAAAGAAACCAAATACTCCATAATATAAAAAAATCCTCAAAGAATCAGAACACCAAAATGGATGTCACAAATAATCGATTGGTTCATTCCTGTTTCAATAATGTGAAAATAAAATGTAGTTAGCAGAGCGAGGTTTCGATCCTCGGACCTCTGGGTTATGGGCCCAGCACGCTTCCGCTGCGCCACTCTGCTGCTTGAAAATACTGAATGGATAAAGAAACCAAATACTCCATTTGATACAAAAATCCTCAAAGAATCAGAACACCAAAATGGATGTTACAAATAATCGATTGGTTCAGTCCTGTTTCGAGATTGTGAAAATAAAACGTTATTAGCAGAGCGAGGTTTCGATCCTCGGACCTCTGGGTTATGGGCCCAGCACGCTTCCGCTGCGCCACTCTGCTGATTGTAAATACTGAATGGATAAAGAAACCAAATATTCCATTTGATACAAAAGTCTTCAAAGAATCAGAACACCAAAATGGATGTTACAAATAATCGATTGGTTCATTCCTGTTTCGAGAATGTGAAAATGAAACGTTATTAGCAGAGCGAGGTTTCGATCCTCGGACCTCTGGGTTATGGGCCCAGCACGCTTCCGCTGCGCCACTCTGCTGCTTGAAAATACTGAATGGATAAAGAAACCAAATACTTCATAAAATACAAACATCCTCAAAGAATCAGAACACCAAAATGGATGTTACAAATAATCGATTGGTTCAGCCTGTTTCGATAATGTGAAAATAAAATGTAGTTAGCAGAGCGAGGTTTCGATCCTTGGACCTCTGGGTTATGGGCCCAGCACGCTTCCGCTGCGCCACTCTGCTGATTGTAAATACTGAATGGATAAAGAAACCAAATACTCCATTTGATACAAAAGTCTTCAAAGAATCAGAACACCAAAATTGATGTTACAAATAATCGATTGGTTCAGTCCTGTTTCAAAAATGCGAAAATAAAACGTGATTAGCAGAGCGAGGTTTCGATCCTCGGACCTCTGGGTTACGGGCCCAGCACGCTTCCGCTGCGCCACTCTGCTGCTTGAAAATACTGAATGGATAAAGAAACCAAATACTCAATAATATAAAAAAAATCCTCAAAGAATCAAAACACCAAAATGGATGTTACAAATAATCGATTGGTTCAGTCCTGTTTCGAGAATGTGAAAATGAAACGTAATTAGCAGAGCGAGGTTTCGATCCTCGGACCTCTGGGTTATTGGCCCAGCACGCTTCCGCTGCGCCACTCTGCTGATTGTAAATACTGAATGGATAAAGAAACCAAATACTCCATTTGATACAAAAGTCTTCAAAGAATCAGAACACCAAAATGAATGTTACAAATAATCGATTGGTTCAGACCTGTTTCGATAATGTGAAAATAAAATGTAGTTAGCAGAGCAAGGTTTCGATCCTCGGACCTCTGGGTTATGGGCCCAGCACGCTTCCGCTGCGCCACTCTGCTGATTGTAAATACTGAATGAATAAAGAAACCAAATACTCCATTTGATACAAAAGTCTTCAAAGAATCAGAACACCAAAATTGATGTTACAAATAATCGATTGGTTCAGTCCTGTTTCGAGAATGTGAAAATGAAACGTAATTAGCAGAGCAAGGTTTCGATTCTCGGACCTCTGGGTTATGGGCCCAGCACGCTTCCGCTGCGCCACTCTGCTGATTGTAAATACTGAATGGATAAAGAAACCAAATACTCCATTTGATACAAAAGTCTTCAAAGAATCAGAACACCAAAATTGATGTTACAAATAATCGATTGGTTCAGTCCTGTTTCGAGAATGTGAAAATGAAACGTAATTAGCAGAGCAAGGTTTCGATTCTCGGACCTCTGGGTTATGGGCCCAGCACGCTTCCGCTGCGCCACTCTGCTGATTGTAAATACTGAATGGATAAAGAAACCAAATACTCCATTTGATACAAAAGTCTTCAAAGAATCAGAACACCAAAATGGATGTTACAAATAATCGATTGGTTCAGTCCTGTTTCAAAAATGCGAAAATAAAACGTTATTAGCAGAGCGAGGTTTCGATCCTCGGACCTCTGGGTTATGGGCCCAGCACGCTTCCGCTGCGCCACTCTGCTGCTTGAGAATACTGAATGGATAAAGAAACCAAATACTCAATAATATACAAACATCCTCAAAGAATCAGAACACCAAAATGGATGTTACAAATAATCGATTGGTTCAGCCTGTTTCGAGAATGTGAAAATAAAATGCAGTTAGCAGAGCGAGGTTTCGATCCTCGGACCTCTGGGTTATGGGCCCAGCACGCTTCCGCTGCGCCACTCTGCTGCTTGAAAATACTGAATGGATAAAGAAACCAAATACTCCATAATATAAAAAAAATCCTCAAAGAATCAGAACACCAAAACGGATGTTACAAATAATCGATTGGTTTATTCCTGTTTCGAGAATGTGAAAATAAAACGTAATTAGCAGAGCGAGGTTTCGATCCTCGGACCTCTGGGTTATGGGCCCAGCACGCTTCCGCTGCGCCACTCTGCTGCTTGAGAATACTGAATGGATAAAGAAACCAAATACTCCATAATATACAAACATCCTCAAAGAATCAGAACACCAAAATGGATGTTACAAATAATCGATTGGTTCATTCCTGTTTCAAAAATGCGAAAATAAAACGTTATTAGCAGAGCGAGGTTTCGATCCTCGGACCTCTGGGTTATGGGCCCAGCACGCTTCCGCTGCGCCACTCTGCTGCTTGAGAATACTGAATGGATAAAGAAACCAAATACTCAATAATATACAAACATCCTCAAAGAATCAGAACACCAAAATTGATGTTACAAATAATCGATTGGTTCAGCCTGTTTCGAGAATGTGAAAATAAAATGCAGTTAGCAGAGCGAGGTTTCGATCCTCGGACCTCTGGGTTATGGGCCCAGCACGCTTCCGCTGCGCCACTCTGCTGCTTGAAAATACTGAATGGATAAAGAAACCAAATACTCCATTTGATACAAAAATCCTCAAAGAATCAGAACACCAAAATGGATGTTACAAATAATCGATTGGTTCAGTCCTGTTTCGAGATTGTGAAAATAAAACGTTATTAGCAGAGCGAGGTTTCGATCCTCGGACCTCTGGGTTATGGGCCCAGCACGCTTCCGCTGCGCCACTCTGCTGATTGTAAATACTGAATGGATAAAGAAACCAAATATTCTATTTGATACAAAAGTCTTCAAAGAATCAGAACACCAAAATGGATGTTACAAATAATCGATTGGTTCAGCCTGTTTCGAGAATGTGAAAATAAAATGCAGTTAGCAGAGCAAGGTTTCGATTCTCGGACCTCTGGGTTATTGGCCCAGCACGCTTCCGCTGCGCCACTCTGCTGATTGTAAATACTGAATGGATAAAGAAACCAAATACTCCATTTGATACAAAAGTCTTCAAAGAATCAGAACACCAAAATGAATGTTACAAATAATCGATTGGTTCATTCCTGTTTCGAGAATGTGAAAATAAAACGTGATTAGCAGAGCGAGGTTTCGATCCTCGGACCTCTGAGTTATGGGCCCAGCACCCTTCCGCTGCGCCACTGTGCTGCTTGAGAATACTGAATGGATAAAGAAACCAAATACTCCATAATATAAAAAAATCCTCAAAGAATCAGAACACCAAAATTGATGTTACAAATAATCGATTGGTTCATTCCTGTTTCGAGATTGTGAAAATAAAACGTTACTAGCAGAGCGAGGTTTCGATCCTCGGACCTCTGGGTTATGGGCCCAGCACGCTTCCGCTGCGCCACTCTGCTGCTTGAAAATACTGAATGGATAAAGAAACCAAATACTACATATGATACAAACATCCTCAAAGAATCAGAACACCAAAATGGATGTTACAAATAATCGATTGGTTCAGCCTGTTTCGATAATGTGAAAGTAAAATGTAGTTAGCAGAGCGAGGTTTCGATCCTCGGACCTCTGGGTTATGGGCCCAGCACGCTTCCGCTGCGCCACTCTGCTGATTGTAAATACTGAATGTTATCATCTGAATACATTTTTCCGGGAGATGAAGTTAGCCTAAAACCTTCCACATATTGCACAGAAAAAGAAAGAAAAAACGCCCATCACAAGATGACGGACTGAAATTACGCATTATGTTAAAAACAAATAAATGAAATATAGTAGATAGTAGTTCATTAAGAAATCGAACTAGTGACCCCAGGAATACAGATAATTCTCTTTGAAAGATACTGTTTGACATTTCCCATTATTACAAACCTTTACATGGGAGTGCAAACGTGATTAAATTTACTGAAAATTTACTTTGGTAAACTGAGAGAGCAGAATAAATATGTCATATAGTTCCAAAGGCAAGAATGAAAAGAACAGATGAAAGGAAAGCAGATTACGTTATTGGCATTGCTAATGATACGTAGACGTGTAGTGAGAACCATCGAAGATTATAGCTAATTTGGTGACATTTTGGTGGACTAATGTACCATATTAGGTCATGTGTTCTTTTTTCTACAGCGATCGACTATATGCTATCACTAGATTGAGGAAAACTCAAAATAAAATTAACGAAAAGGTGGATTATATAACAACAATAATGTGAGGTGCAAGGGTTAGATATACACATAGAGAAGAGAAGTAAGGGGTGTGGGTGGGGGGATCGGGGTAGTAGGGAGGAGATGAATGTATTTGGGGGTTGATGAGATAATGTTGGTTGATTCCATGTAAGTAACTTACAAATCCTTTATCATCATCATAATGCGTAAAGCGAGATGAAGGAACCGAAATAATAGTCAATAATATCATATCCCCTCTCGAAAACAGTAAGTTTACGCCAAGAAAGCGTGTCCCACAAACCTTTGCAGAATCCTTCTCGGAGGTCGTTGTTGGTGTTTGTTAGATTTTTTTCTTTCTGTTATCTCATCATCCTCACCAATTGTCCAACCTTATCTGCCTCAGTCTAACCCATCCCTACCAACTCCCACCTGACGCCAACAGCGGTGTTGCCCTACATCCTCCTCACAACACCCCACCCACAAACCCACACCTACACCAGCACCCACCCCACACCCACACACCCACACCCACAAACCCACACTCACACTTTGACTTCACTCTAGCCACATGGACCCATATAAGCGGCAGTACAAGCACACAATCACGTTCAATAGACATTCTTATCACGGTATGAAGGGAACTCTGTCTTTAAAGATATTTGTTTAAGAAATATCAGCCAAAGACAGAGCCAAAACTACTTGATTCACTCTCATGCCCAGTCCCATTAAATCAAGACAGTAACTGTATGATCAGGACGATGATTGGTCAAGTGAGTATCACGAGGTCCCTTGGCGAGGGAATAGATTCTGCCAGCCGATTCTCATGGCTTTATCAGTTACAGCTGGTAAAGGTGAGTACCCGCTAAGCAGTTAAAACTGATGTGTGTTATAATTTCTGAACATGTGTTACAATTATGACCAGTTCATACGTACTGAGGAGGACTCACAAACAGAAAATACTTCACACACAATCCTATGCATAATGATTGACTGGACTAACCAGACTACTCCAAAGGATTCGCCAAAAGTTCGTCCACATTTTAACAGAAAGTGGATGACACTTTACTGCAAAACGCTTAAAATCCGAAATTTGAACCATCTTTACAAGGTATACTAACTAGTCAAACATAGGAAAAGTTGTTTAGTCTCCTATAACCAGTCATTAGTTGAAACATGCAGCCTTTGAGTAATGAATTTGTCTGTTTGTAATTTTTCCACAGTAGCATCTGCTGACAGGTGTAACATGTGTTACGGTGTTATAACACACTTCAGTTTATATTGACTAACAGTTGTCTCTTATTTACAGTACAAACTGATCAAGCCATGTACATTGTGTTCAAAAGAAACATCTATGAATATCCGGTCAAACAAAATAATTTGTAATGTTCAATGACTTTTCGCTCCTGATAATGACACTGTACTGTCACTTAGGGTTAATAGCAAGGTATGATTAATAGTATTGTTTTATATATAATGCTTCATTAATTTGCATATTAAATAACTTACCATTGTTGTCTCCGTTTATTGTATGTTTTCCAGAACCAACGGGAAACAGCGGGTGCATGAAGAAGAAAAAAAAATCACTGAAATTCCTTTATTTATTATTTCTCCGACGGAACTGAAATTGCTTCAAACCAAGAATTAAAATCAACATAAAATCGTAGACGAAAGAGCTGTTAACTTTAACATAGAAATTGACTCCTGCGAAAACAGTCAACCTCAATGTCAAAAATCATTCTTTGAAAAAAAGGTTAAAAAAAAAACAAAATCCCCCAAAACTAACAAGGTTATTCCGTAATATTAATTTCCTGTCTTCATTGCTGTCTTCATTATTACACAAGCATTCGGATAAAAAATAATTTAAAAATTGCTTTTAGCTATCCTTCCATGCTTACTCAGTTAGTGTGAAACATCCCATACTTGAAATTGTCAACCGAACAAAAAAAGATCTTTCACGAGCATTTCCGAACAAGGCAATATTTTTTCGTCAATGTCATAAAGAAGATTTTTAATTTGTTGATGAGGCTATTTTCGAGTTCAAGAATTCCTTGGTTATTACTAGAATTAAGTTTACTGTATAAACTTAATGTAATATATTAATGAATTCTCAAATCGCCCTCCAATGTACAATAGCTGTAGGAGATTTCGCTGATCGGCGAGTCCTCGATGGTAAACTAGTGACAAATGAATCCGTAACTGATGAAAATTAACTATTTATTCCCCTCTGCAAAAAAAAACTTAAGAAAGAAGAAAAGGCAATGAATTAAGCTCAACCAAATTGAAAGTCACGTGAGGCAAAGCCCCTGCAGCTAACCAATACACAGATAAACACACGATTGAACACACAATAATCCAGCCGCGTGTTCGCATGAACATAAAAATAAGTAAATATATAAATAGTAAATAACGATTTTTTTTCCCCTTCAACTTATCACGTGTGAATATTCATTATATTATGTTCGGTCGTCGATATTTCTGCAGCTTTTTTGTTTCTCGGCATGTTTTATTGAAGAAAAACAAATCCTCTCCAATATGAAATGTTTATATTTTTTCTCCAAAGCCACACGGTAATTAAGATGGGTAACTAATTCCGAACTGTGAATTTAATAAATTACACATATGGACAGATGGTTTGTTACTCCGAAAACTGAGGAGGTATTAAGACAGATGAATCGGGTAGATTTGTCAACGATATTTTAATGTGATATACAGAATACTCCGTTGTAAATTTCACGAGGCAAACACAGAGTACATATACAAGCATATGAATGAAACTCGCGCTACATTGTCCTATTATGTGAGAATCAACTTCATGTAAATGCTTTTAACCGCACGGAATACTAATCACGATTATGCTTGACAAACTGTGATATTTTGCCTCCATGTTTCGATTGGACATGAATAGACACGTGACTGAAAGTACAGCATGGTCGGTATAATGTTTGAATCCAATAACACATTATGCCATTTATATCGACATAGTGAATTGAATGAAATCTACCATCCGTCCACCTTAACATTTTATCCGTTCCAGTTCGGATGATAGTCGCCAGTTA
Source organism: Apostichopus japonicus (assembly GCF_037975245.1). Classification (NCBI taxonomy): domain Eukaryota; kingdom Metazoa; phylum Echinodermata; class Holothuroidea; order Aspidochirotida; family Stichopodidae; genus Apostichopus; species Apostichopus japonicus. Next base: position 4,533,540 of record NC_092572.1, read on the forward strand.
GACCTGAACGAGAAAGACTATGCTAATTTCCATATACATATTGTTCCTTTGGCACTGATAAAAAAATATTAAAATATCCGACAAATTATTGACTACGTACGAAATACTCCACTTTGACCGAAAATGGGGTTTGTTTCTGTCAAACTGTCCACTGTATGTGCGATTATACTATTGTTAAAGAAAATAAAAACTCTGCAATGGCAGCATAGGCTGTGGTCTGGTCTAGCGCTACCAATTAAAATGCCTAAATTTCAAATAAGTTCTTGAATCACGTTTCTGTGATAGCTGTTCTCTTGCTTGTATATAGCTTCCATTGACTATAACAGACTAAGACAAACATTATCTCTATGTGCATGGATATGTATATGAACTAAAACTGCAGTCGTAGGTGCATATATATATATATATATATATATATATATATATATATATATATGTATATATATATATATTTATATGTATATATATATAATTATATATATATATATGTATATATATATAATTATATATATAAATATAAATATATATATGAGGGGGTGGGGACTGGGTAGAGGAAGCCCCCGCCCCCTCCACCCCCCACCCCCTCCAAAAAAAACGTTATAACGTGCGAAACGATACGAAAGAATTTTGCTAGCCAAAAAGTCAAATGATTGAGCCAGATGGGATATACACCGCCATGTTTTTTTAGAACCTTTTAACTGAAAGAAGATAAAGTGATTTATAGGTGAGTTGCTGACGTCATACATGGACTTGCTCAAGTCGTTGACCAAAGCATCTCTAAGACAAAGGCATAATGAATATCGCTGGGTCAGTTTATTGCTTTCAGTCATGAAACCCCCCCCCCCCCTCCAACCATCCTAAGTAATTTGGATATTAAATTATGATGATTGATCATATTTAAGATAAAATTATATTCTTAAGATAAATCGTAATAATATTAGCCAAAATTATTTGTTCAACTTCAAAAAATTCGGATGAAATCTGAGGTTACTGCTCATTGGTTCTTTAACGTCAATCGCTTCAACTAAGTTTCTTCTTCTTTTTACTCGTGGTTGGTTTTCTTCAGTTATTGTAGCGAAGGAGTTAGACAAACAAAGAAACAAAAATAACACAATTTATGACTGTTAATAAATGCAATCAACTTGAGACGGTTGAAATTCGCAAACAACATGAAAATTATTATTGCAACCATAAAATGCGAACGAATTGATAATTTGATTGATGATCATTTATGTAAGGGAACTACAGAAAGACAATAATATATAATACTTCCAAATTAGCCACAAAAACTCTAAGAACGCATTAACCAAAGTATCGCAGTATTTACAAAATTAATTAAACATATTCCTTTCCAAAAAAAATAATAATAATAATCATATAAACGTGTAAGTTAAAGTAAAACATAAATAAAATACCGCGAGGAAACATTAAATTGTTATTTTTAAAATAAAAATTCTAAAAATTAATATTTATCAAAACAGAACCATTTTTCTCTCAAAATGGCTTATCCTATACTTGACTGGTAAAGCATTGCACTGTCAATTGGCCAATCGATTTGATTAAACATTTGAAAATTTACACACAATTCGATGCGAACGTTATTATTGCTATTATATTTGCAACATAAAAATGCTATGCACAGACTTGTGGGTAGCGAGTCCATATTTGGTACTCATATAATTCAGCATATGTTATACGAGTGCTCGTGTACTCGACCTCGTCCGCTGAGTACACTTACGCAGAGCAGTGGTTGTGAATATATTCAGTTTTATGATTTTTATTTTCTTTTAATTTCTTTTATTTTCTTTTTGTTTTATTTTTTGGAAGATTTATTTTTTGTATTTTTTTCATGATTTTTATGATTGAATATATTTATAATTGTGAATATATTTTATAATATAAGAGGAATATTGTAATAAGATGTACCCATCCTCGCACTTATATAGCTGCGAAATAGTATTGGTACTTACAATAAGAGGAATTCTGTTTGTAGATAAGTAACTGAACATTCATATTTTGCAGAAAAGAAAAGCGAATTGAAAGAAAAAAATGTCTCATTCATGTCAGTTTTGGTTCTAATATGCTTTCACGTAGAAAAAAAAACTTACATTACTTCTCAAGACTCGACAGAAAATAGTCCAGAAACGTGCCTCCTGCTCATTCTTTCATTTGGTATTAGTAAACATGAGGCACATAGACATGTATACTCTACAAACAAGATGTTACTGACAAAATCACGATTGGTTCTCTCTATAGCAGATTGGATAATTTCCTAAATAGAGAAAGAGAAAGACGTATTTAAAGGAATAAACTACACGACACTTCTGGGAGAACACAGGGCAAATGCGCACATCACACGCATTCAATTCGGTGGTATAATACTATCCCTTTAAATCACCAAATACACACAGAGAACACAGTAACTATATAAATGTTAGTGTTTTGTACCACAGTAAAAACTGGATTGTGCTATAAATCGGTAGCATTTGCTTATATAGGATTACAGTATTAGAACCGAGGATACGTGTAATCCCAACAAATCCAGTTTGATGAATTTGTTTGAATTACACATATCCTTAGTTCTTACTGTATAATCCTAATAGCACATGCTATACCGATTTATCAGAATTTGTCAGCACAATTTCAGTTTTTACTGTGGTTACAAAACTTTAACATTTACAGTACTTTAATCTCTGTAGTGTGAATCGGTCGTTTAAATTGTTACTTTCAGCCACTTGACTAATCCATTAAATATTCTCACATATATACCTGTACAGCAGTCATGCTAACAGAGAGATTCAACTATTACTCTCTTCCTACAACTAACAACATATTTCACCGGTTAACAGTGCAATGTACAAGCAGTTTCTGTGTTCCTCACATATTTTTAATGCAATCCTTTTGGACCGAGTATTTTTTTTTTAAAGTTCATCGCGGTTCCTGGTGCGATTTTGGTGAAGGCAAGCCTGACGAGAGAGGGTGTTGTCGGAGGGAGTGGCTGTAACTATGGAACCCGGAGTCAATTAGGGACCATCGGAAATATGGAGGATGGGGGGGGGGGGGGAGGGAGGCGAGAAAATATATTTGGATACAAAACAGCGTGTTTTCAATTTCATAATTTGCTTAGGGGGAAAATGAAGATGGCAAAAACAGGAGGGTCCAATGACATAAATGTCCTTGGGGCCTAACCTGGCCCTCCACGCATCTGTTTGGTTTAAGGAACCCAATGATCCTACTTAGGTATTTTTTTTTTGTATTTTAGATTCCCCTGCAACAAGAAGGAACTTGCGAAGACGCCATCATTGGCTTATCAAAGCCGCAAGCTGACCGAAGTCAGTCTCTTAGATTCATATTTAACGTCCATGATTATGAATTGTCAATTGTCAACAAATCTGTTACTGGACGACATATGTTAATCTTGGAGTGATTTTAATTCTCCCTTCAATATAACAGTCCCTACCATTGTGGCATTGTGTGCAAATTCCGTATAAACTCTAGATAGAAAATACAAATGTATATTATCCCTTCAAGATATTATTCGTCACGCATTATAGTTTCTCCTATCATGTCTGTAATTACTCTGTCGTTACAAGATTTGCAACCGTTGAATATTTATTGATTTTTATAAACGTGTTTTTTTTCCCTTCAAATTTTGTTTCTTTTTAACTTTTCCCTCTTTTGTTTGTCACACGAACAATTTTCAAGAATCAAACAAAATTGACAAGAACTTGCTAAAGAATTTCATTTTGTTCAGTCCTTATTAAATACAAGATGAATATTTGACATTTTTATGCTTACGTTTTAGCAATATTTTAGCAGTACAAGGTCGCACCTGGCAAGTGACAACCGCGTATAATTCACTGTTTATATTCAAATGTTGTTATTCGTGCACACTGTAAAAAACGTATATGAGAGACCTCATTTATACACAAAACAGAACGATTTTTTCAACTAAAAACTAAAAAGCATTTTATCGATAATTATTTGCTCTTTGAAGGTCGTCCGATGGAGGAAAATGAAATAATATACCAGTGAAGGAGTACAAAAACTGGTAAAAATCCAAGAGATGATTTACTTAAAATCGTTCCTTAAAAGGCAGGCAGAAGTAGGCCTATATTTGAGATGAATTGAATTTATTTTCTACATTCCATTATTTTACATTTTGAACAGTTTAGGATAAATATAGATGGTATCAAATACAATAAACAGTAAATATAGAGTATTGAAATAATATATATGTGAGATGGAAGTAGAGGAACCAGAAATAAGTGGATACTTTTCTGGTCTGGTCCCTTTGTAACAAAGAAAAATAAAACTGAACACGTTTCGTTCTAAAGTAGGCCTATATTAAACTATTTGATGCTTCAATGTAGCAGCCTACTGTGTTTGCAAGTCAACTACATTTTCTGTGAGTTTAATATAGGCCTACTTTAGAACGAAAACATGTTCAGTTTGATTTTGAATCACTAAAAGAATAGTTAAATAATAGTAATAATCTAAATATAAAATTTAGGAAATATCGGTACTTTATTCATTCTCTAGACAAATATACAAAATTAGCAATTATTGGCTTTCAGAACACTTTGAAAGTAGATCAAAGTTATCATCCAGTTGGGAGAATTTTGTAATGCTAAATTCCACTCTATACTGTTCTCGTAAATCACGCTTCAAAGCACTCGTACTAACAGTATGAACAGCTCCTAACCTTGATCTGATTCTAATGCTAGTACGACTGTATACTATCCTATCGTATCATGCTTCAGGCACTCGTATACACAGTATGAACAGTTCCTCTTTATCTGATTCTTAAGCTAGTACCACTCTATACTGTCCTCTCATATCACGCTTCAAAGCACTCGTACTGACAGTATGAACAGTTCCTAATCTTTGATCTGATAGAAACCTGATATTCATATTATGCTCATACTGTCAGTATACAAGTGCTTTGAATGGAGACATAAAGAAGAACAGTGTAGAAAGTATCTTCCCAAATGGGTGACGTTTATACCAAACCTCATTTGCATAACTGAGGATAAGGCGTGGTCAGAATTTGTCGTCGTCATCCAATGATTGGGCCTTGAGTATACCAGCTGATTGTATCCAATCTGTAAGAGGGCGTGTCTCTGTACAATGTGCGGCTATATTCGGACCATATACTTTTGATGAGGCGGAGGGGGGGGGGGCCGAGGGGGTGGGGATATTATGACGTAATAGTAAGTAGAGACAGACCAAACTTAAATTCAGAAGTATGGTAAGTCCGTACTCCTGCTCCTATTGTAGCAAAGTGTACCAAAGTTTGCTCCATGATTGATTTTTCGATTAAAATCTCATCCTTTGAAAGAAAAGAATATTTTCTGAAGTCGTGTTCTCGTCAACAACTGTCATAACCCATCTGACCACAATGGTATATCAGGTCCTGTTCATTACTATCACGAAACACTGATATTTGAACTCATGTCATGTATTGCTATTCCTGTTTAATTAATGAAGATGTAAAAATTCTTCGAAGCATATAATCTCAGTCCAGACGTCACAAAATGCTTCGACTAATACGATTAGTCGATAACTTTTCCCATATACAATTTATTTCCCATTTGGCGTTCCAAAAGAAAGAAGGTCGCCATATAATTCTCTTGGGGGACATCGATCGTGAACAAACACAAGGAACTGTTTCTCTTTTGTAATATAAACAAGCAATCTACAAATCCATTACTAAATTACAAATTTGATATTAACTGATTAGGAGTTAATTGGGTCATATCTTGATCATTTTTACTAAATTACCGTATATCTGATATTTCCTTTGTTGATTCCAAACCAAATGACCTCACCATTATAATCTCATAGTTATACTAATTGACTTTGTCCTCCTGTATCAGTGGTTGGAATTTTGTCCCTGCAATTTTCTTTCTTTCCTGTTTACTTTTCTCTTACAAAATTTCGTTAACTAAATCTTCAAGTAACATTTTATTATTCATGTTAGTCTCAAGGGACGTAATACATATTCAAACACATTAATTCCCCAATTTAGGGCATTTCAGATCCGTATCAAAAAAGACTAAAGACCTTTTAGAAACATCTTCAAGAAATTTGCGACAATTTCGTTGTCCCAGAGGGTTAGGGCAAAATGCTCCAAAGGAATCTTGGATAAAACCAATTGACAACGTTTTTATCTGATGACCCATTTTTGGTCTTTTTTCAGCACCTTTGAGGACATCGTGTCTGACGACCTTTAACATAAATGATATATCCCCACTTCATGACTTTCAATAATGTTCATTGTTATTCATAAATCTTTCAGAAAATTGGGTTAATTTTACTCCCACTGGTACATGAATCCCCAAAAGAGATTATTACCCAAGGAAGTCCCCGAACAGAGTTGTTGTCTATATAAAAAAAAAAGTCAATCATTTTCATCATTTATAATTGCATGAATAACTTTTTCCCTTATGTAATTCAGTCTTCATCAGTTCGCTTGTACTAGCAATGAATATTTAAACAGAAATTGGGAAATTGAAAGGATTATGAATGTGGGTCGTGTATATATGAAATGTTACTTTTTCCATCATAATAATCATAATTAGAATGAGCATTCAGTTTTGTTAACGATAGTTTCACAAATGATTCTTGAAACAGCGGTTTGCTTGAATCAGCAGTTTAAGGATTATAGTTTCCATATCTTAATCCACTCTGAACATAAAACTCTTTGTAAAAATTCGAAATAGCTCTAAATTAAAACTTATCTGAATGTGACTCAGAGTTTCGAATGGAAATGCGGTATTTTTCTCTCTCGGTAAATTTGCAATATTTGTCTGAAGTTTTACTTTGATCAGTAAAAATGTTGTGTAAAAGTAAGTTGGCCTGACGTTTCGATCCTAGCAGGATCTTCTTCAAAGGCTAAATGACAAGTAACAGTTCAAATGTTATAATATTTATATCAATACCAGGTGTTTTTGGTAAAATTGTTGCATGATAATAACACTTTCAGAGGGTTGTAATTCACATTCCTTTAATTATTATCTATTTAGTGTGTTAATTATGCTGTGTACATCTTGTGTTTCTCTTCGAGCAATTTATAGCACTGGTATGTTAATCTTTTAGTTTTCTTTAAGTTCCATCGATATGGAACGCCAAACGAGCACACGAGATACGTTGACGTGCTGAAAGATATGTCCATACTGAAAAGTGATACGGTGTTTTGTACAAGTAAGTGGACATACTCTGACACATTATTTGATGTACTACACTGATTATGTTCATATTCTAACCTAGAAACGTTGCTGTACTATGCTGGTATTTCAATGTACGGGGTCAATTTGTTACCTATTCTCATATATACATTCTTAGACAGCCGATTCACACAGAGATTGCAGTAACTACTGTAACTACCGATTTATAGCACGATCCGGTTTTTACTGTGATACAAAACTTTAAGATTTACAGTAGGTAACTGTGTTCTCTGTGTGTATCGGGTAGCTCAGGCGTATATGATGATACCTGAAGGGAACACAACGCTCTCGGTTATGTGGTTCGCAAGTAAAAGAGATTGAGCAAATTACATCATCAATCATAACGCACGCAATGAAAAAAGTGGGCGTGTTCAAGTTCTATGCGATGTGCAATTTACATACATACATTACACATCATACATATTGATTGCACTTTACATTGTATACAGCGTAGCACACCATAACAACTCCCTGGTAAAACGTATGAGTTCATATAAGCACAGCCTATCACTTTACATCACTAACATATATCTCATTACATCATCACGTCTTGTGAGCCTGTTATCGTTCAATACATCAGTTACACGTTAATGATACGTACGAGCTGGAACCCCCCCCCCCCCCTCCTCCCCGCAACCCACCCACCCCCTTGTATCTATCTTTTCTCGGCCTCAAGGCCTACGGTAAAAAGTTGTTAGATTTGGTTTAGTTTCAAGAAGCTGACGATCAAGCACATAATACTTTGGTTTTAAACTCGTGCGATTTTATTTTTTTAAATTCCCATGACATCAACTTTATCATGAAATTTTAAAATGTCTACCCGCAAGACAATGAAATTCATTAGCAGAGAGTATAAAAATAGATGACCATATTCTAAGTGGTGCATTACAGTATTTTCCCCCTTTTTTTCATCCATGTGAAGTTTTAAGTTCAGCCAAGGTGAAGCTATCAACTAACAAATTTCCTTTTTATCCATCAGCTAAGCTAGACGCAAGGTTAATTAAACTCTGGCCTTTGGGAGAGGTTGTCCTTGGAGCCAGACGAAAGTCATTAAAATTAACATTATCAACGTCATAATATCCCTCTTTCCAAAAATGGTGGAACACTACGTCAAGCAGACGAAACCTTGGGGTTGCATGTTGCGTTGTTTATAATATTTTTGTTAAGACATTTTAAAATATGGTACATTTTCCAGGAGAAATTCGAAATTCTGTGCTGTTAAAGATACTAATTTTGTGATGTGGAGGTCGAAAATGTTGACTTTGACAAACTCCTACTTAGACGATCAATAAGCTCGTGCATTGATTAATTCAAGAATGATATCACTTAATCTTAAAAATTTGTGAATATTATGCGAAATACAACATTTGTGTCCAAAGAGGTATTTGCATAACAATAAAGCTCAAAAGTGGGGACGTTTGACAAATTTTATAGCTTCACATAAAAAAAAAAAACATTTTGTGAAAATGATGTAGAAAAGAAGTCCCTAATGTCAGAGACACAACAGTAGTTATTCTGAACTATTTATAATAGGTAAATGTATTGTTTTTAAGTAACTGAAAGTCTCACTGTCGATTAACGAAAACTGGGAGTGAGACAAATTAGAAAGCTGACCTATTTCCTCACTTCATTAATTAGCTGTTATTTCGTCTTTCACCTACTTTTCATTGTTTTTAAGTCTCCAATGAGCACTCACCAAAGACTGGAAGTTTTTTCACTGTTCTTGATTTTC